>NC_052408.1:9035765-9335765 GCF_009389715.1 Phoenix dactylifera | reverse complement strand
GAGAGGGAAAGAGAAAGTTAGAGTATCCAACAAAATAGCCCATCCTTGCTTACATCATATAGTGTCGAGAATCTCTAAATTATTTGAATATTTGACATACTCTCATACTAAATCCTACGTATTCAAAGAAAAAGTTCTATAGAACCAAGCAAACAAATAGAAAAGAGAAAGAAAACTATAATATCCAACAGACAGTTGTTTCTCGCTTACATAACACATGTCTAAAATTCCTTGTACATAGCACAAGCACTCAACACCTTGCATCTCTCGTCCATCTCATATAAATTCTCTTTTTCTAATAGATATATCATATTCTTTTATTAAAAACATACACTATACTCGAAAACAACTAAAAATACATGCACCATACTCATTCTCCAATAAATGACTTAGGCCCGAAAAAAGTAAAGAAATAAAATAAATTATCTATATTTCTTGAATATATCTATGAAATCAAGCTCAAATTTATGCATTTTCTACACTCCATAATTATTGGTCACTTGTTATATACTAACATCTCTGCACTGCTTGACATATAAAATTAAAACACGTGTGCACCATACGTGCCCCAACAACAGCCGGGGGCATTAGTTCGCGGCTTCTTCCCTCGTTGTCACGTGCATGGCACGCCCTCAATTTTGCAACCCTTCGGTCGGTATTCAACCGCAAACCTCTCTCTCGCTCCCCGATCTCAAATTGTGGGAAAGTTTCCCGGCACGAAAACGACCTTCCCCGCTCTCTCTCTCTCGGCCTTGGCCATGGCTTCCGAAACCCTAACCGACAAGAACGCGGTATTCCGGAAGCTCAGATCCAAGCCCGAGAACAAGGTATTCCTCTCTTCTCCTTCTTCGTCGTCTTCTTCTCGTTTGGAGCTTCTCTGTCTTTCCATCTCCGGAAACCGGGATCTTGCCGGATCTCGAGATCCGATAGGTTTTGATGGTGGAGGCTTTCTCCGTCTCAGATGTGCTTCGATTGCAACGCGAAGAACCCGACGTGGGCGTCGGTCACGTACGGCATCTTCCTCTGCATGGACTGCTCCGCCGTCCACCGCAGCCTCGGCGTCCACATCAGCTTCGTGAGGTGCCCCCCCGATCCTCCCTCTTTCTTTTTTTCTTCTTTAATTGGGGAAAAACGACCAATATGGGGGTTCTTTAGGATTGTTTTTAGATGTTTTTTTGTCCGATTTTGATGTTTACATTCTTAGGTTTTTGTAGTTGTAAAGTTAGAGTTCTTGTAATCATATCCATGATATCATGTTATGCATGTAATTATTGTCTGGAATCCGCTAATAAATTTGACAGAAAATCGAAGCCTCTATGGTCGACTCTGTGGTTTCTGACCTATGTCATATACACACACATATACATATTATGTATATACACACATATATACATATTATATATATATATATATATATATAAAATATGTATTTATACCTAAAGCCACTTTTTGATTGGCATGAGATGTGGCAATTTGCTTGTGGTATAAACTAGCACAAAAGTATGCTGCTAATATGTTGTGAACGAACATATGGTAGTATGGAAAGATATTCACAATAAAAAAAATGAAGGTGTTAATGGTACTTAAATAGTAATAGCAGTCACACTTGATAAGAATGCAGATATTTAATGTGCCAGGGTATTTCAACAACTCTTTTCAGTTTTTAAGTACTTGACTACTGTAGTTTAAAAGCTTGATTATTTTTCTTTTTGTTGGAGTGGCATGGTACTGTTTTCAACGTCAAACAGGAACTAATCAGTGACAAGTAATTGACTTTATAGTGCGTTAGCATGTTTCCTTTGGCTCTTTATTTCCATGATCTTCCTGTTTCCAGTAGTTCATGTCACACGTTTATGATATAAGACTTGTTTAGTTGGGAAAGTACATCTTGGGATAGCTGTTCCTTTTCCCAACTATAATATTTATTCTTGAAACTATTCTGAGTTCTATTGGATTAAGATGGATTAAATCTAAATTGAAAAGTGAGGTACAATAAATTTTGTTTATCTCTCAGGAGTAACTGATTCCACCACACAATGGAATAGGTTATCTTAATTTTCATGGACCAACTATAGTGTTCATTCTTGAAACTAGTCTTAGTTCTGTTTGGTTGTGTTAAGATGGATTAAGTCTAAATTGGAAAAGGAGGTACAACAAATTCCCTTTGTCTCTTAGGAATTACTGATTCTACCGGACCAGTGTGTAGAGCCCCTTTGACCATTGTAATCAAACTTGGAATAAATTGGGACTCGCAAATGATGCTTGCTTGGATATGAGCTATCCACCCTTATTCTGCAACAGAATGCAGCTAAAGTGAAAGAGAAGGAAGAGGGGGGGCAGTATAAGTTAGAAGAAACCATTATTATGAGGAGCCTTAGCTATGATTTTTGATGTTTGGCTTGACTTGAAAAATGATACCATATTTAAATGGTTATTTCTTTTCCACAATGTGGATTTCTAAACTGTTAATTCATTTGTCCACCGAAATATATGATGTTGAATATATAGTCACACTTATTTAAGTCACGTAGAGAGAGTGCTATGTGATAAATATTGACTAGTTTGAAGTTATAAAGATTAAATGTCAAGATGAAGGTTACAAAATCAAGGTCTAAATTTTTGGATGCGGTCTACCATATTCAAACTGTCTACAAATTGAGAAACATTAATTTCGAAGGCCCCTTGTTAATGCATATAGAGTCATCCCAAATAGAAAATTCATATAGCTTTTGATATGATCTAATTAGTGAAGAGGATCCAAAGTAGTTGAAGTTCAATTTCTATGTTTTTTTAAGATGTTTATATTAAAATAAGTGGTATGAATTTTCAATTTATATAGCCTGTGTTGCATTATATGGAATTAGTTCTATTTGTATCTTCAATTTTGGGACTCTTGATGCATAGTCAAAGGATATCCAAAAGATATGTTTTTAGGTTTTTAGTAGTTCAAATTTGAAAGGTTTCAGATCTTTATTTTGAAATCCTCTTTTTCAAATTTGACCTCAAATCTGGCCCACGTTATGGTAGCATGACTCATATCTATGGTATAAATACATGTATAGATATATCATGTGTTAATATATTCTTATAGTATATTGTTGGTTATTCAAATATATACTCGAGTGTTTAGATTGTCATGCATTCTTGTTGGTTGACATACTACAATTGCCATGAAGAAAGGCCTTTGGTAATGAGGATTGCAAAGAATATTTTTGATATGCTCATTTTATGAATTGATGCCCAACCTTTGCAAAATTATATGATATCTTTTCTCTACTTTTAAAGTTGAATAGGGAAAAAGGATGTTTACCAAAGCTCATTGAGAGAGGGAATATAGAAAACCTAAGGAATTGAAAATAAGAGGTAGAAGCACACATATGCATACGGATTTTGAAAACTTTAGGGGTGCAATTAAGCTAAGCCAAGTTGAGTAGCTAGAGGGTCGAGCTTGACTCGATTCAAAATACTTGGGCTTGAAACTCGACTCAATCAAGAAAAAAAAAGAGCAATACTTGAAATTGACTCGACTCGAATATCAACCAAACTATACTCGAGCTCGAGTTCAAGCTCGAATTTGAGTCTTGGTCATAATTAAAAAATATAATTAAAATAAAATATAACATAATACTATATGTCAAAATATTAAATAAATAATATCTATTATATATAATATAATATTATAAAAAATATATACTCGATTAGGCTCGCGAGCCTTCGAGCCAAGTATTTTGCTACTCGAGCTCAACTTGAAAAAACTGCTCGAGCTCGGCTTTAGCTCGGAAATAGTTGAGTCAAGTCAAGCTTGGATTCGAGCGGAGCTCAAGTAGCTCGCATGCTACTTGGCTTATTTGCACCCCTACTCAACCCCAGCTCATTTGAAAGCATATGTTGTGCATATTGAAGCTTTATTAGTATATTTAGGCATTAATGAATTTTGAGATTTTGCAAGTGTTCTATAAACATAGGGCACCTTTTAGAGTTGCCAATTGGTAGGTTTCTTGGAGCTTTAGGTCTCTTGGGGTAATATTTTGGGCATAACAAGCTATAAACTTATATGTGCATTTTGGGCATAATTAAGCCAAAACTCTATCAACATATCTCTAAATACAAGAGAAAGTTTTCAAATAGCAGAAGTATTAGTGCTTTTATATTGTTGATAGGATTTACATTCATTTAGGAATATTTTGGGGTTTGGAAGAATGAGCATTAATGATTTAGATGTATGAGAGTTCTATTATGGAGGTGAATTGCCATTCGATGCACCAAATGTTTGCTTATCATGCTTGTATATCTCTTTGTTCTTATGCTCTACTCAACCTTTTGTAAGATTTTTCTTTTTTCCACTAGCCAATTACAATCCTAAATATCAACATATATACTCAGCCACACCTCTATAACATGTTTCTGTACATTTAAATGTCAAAGTTTCTATCAAATAATTAATATTGTTTGCCCTTTCACAATTATCGGTTCATCCTTATTAGTGTCTTTATGGATGGAATTCACATGGCAATAGACAACCCTGAAACATGCCAAGGTTATGAAAATCCTGTTTGAACAATATTTCTAGCTCTGCCAATGTTGCAGTGTTTGTTGCCAGATGGCAACACATGCATCCAGTTAGGTCCTTAGGCATTTATTATTAAGAAGCACATAGTAAGCAAGCAAGGATAGCCAAGTTGTCTCAAGCTACCTCTTTTGGGGCATACCATACCAAACCGAATTAAGGTGGAATTGGGAAGGTGTGGCCTTTTGAAATGGGGCATAGTGAACTGGTTCACAATGGGTTGAATTGACTAGTTCTGCCCTATTTTGGGCGGTACTGACCTGACCTTTTTGGGCCAAAACAACTCCTCTTATAAAACCCTATCCCATCCCTCGTCCCAATCCCAACCCATCAATCCCAATACCCCACCCATCATTTTCTCTCACTTCTCTCTCTATCCAATGTTGATGTCACCGCCCCCATTGGGTGTCCTCAATCGCCTTAGTGTTGTCGCCTCCAGCTTCACTGCCAACATCTGCCATTCACTGCTGTTAGGGCTAGGATCTTGACACCATTGATCTCCACCTACTCCACCATGTCCACCACCATGCCAGGAACCATGTGCCTCCCTCCCTCTCTGCCCCCTCTCTTCCCCTCTCATTGGAGTAGTACCGATACTAGAACAACATGGTCTTCCATACCCTATGTTAGTGTGACATAGTGCCGCATCGTATTGACCCAATACCATGACCATGCTGGTCATGGTATTGGTACAACTAAGATTGTTACAGTATCTCTAATTGCCTAACATTTGAGCAAATAAAGTATTCTCAGCTTGATAGAAGTTTTCTATAGCTTATGGTGGTTTTTTGGTTTTCCTTTTCATGAAGGTGCACATGTCACCCTCTGGTTTGTGTTTAGTTATACTAAGTTGAATCAGGTAAATTCCAGACCAACTGTTTCAGATTGTAATATCTTTCACTATTTCTTCTATTGTATTCAAGGTATTCTTTTGCTCCGGAATAGAACTTTGAAAGAAAGCTTTGATTATTTTTTTTTCTATTTCCCTGGAGATAATGTTGTCAGGGTTTTCTTAAATGCCATAAACTCCAAGCAGCAGTTGCAAGCACTGGGATCTTAGTCCTCATGTTTCTAGTCTCATTGAATAACACAAAACATTTACAAAAATCTGATATCAGGTTATCCAAGTGTCCACTTTATTTAACTCTGTCCAAAATCACTGTATGGCATTTTCAGATCATTTTCCTAAACGACAAAACTGCTCTTTCAATAGAAAAAAGGCAGCCTTCATAACACAGTCAGCAGCAATAGGATTTTTGAGATTAGACCCCACTTTCCATTTTCCCGAAAAGAAAAGTTCCTCTAACTCCTGTTTTCTTGTATCCTGGCACGCGTGCACTTGTTTTAAATTTCTAGTTTATTGTTGTCAATGCTTATATATATGTTTTCTGTTTTTGAACAAATTAGCAGCTTGAAAATTTGTGGAAATTGTTGGATGATCTGCATATTGCTATTCTAAGTTTCTATTTAATGCCTTCAGATCTACAAATCTGGACTCGTGGAGCCCAGAGCAGCTGAAGATGATGACTTTTGGGGGCAACAATCGTGCCCACACTTTCTTTAAGCAGCATGGATGGACATATGATGGCAAAATTGAGGCAAAATACACATCAAGGGCTGCTGAGTTGTACAGGCAGATACTTTCCAAAGAAGTTGCTAAAAGTTTTGCAGAAGATTCTAGCAATCCTTCATCACCTGTTGCATCTCAGTCGCCACATGCATTCAATGGTCTTCACGATTTGAAGCCTATAGATACAATTAAGGATAATTTATTTGAAAAGCAGGAAATTGTTGAGACAACACGTTCACCAAAAGCTCCGATTCAATCACCAGTTATCAGTTCTGTTAAAAAGCCCATTGGTGCAAGGAAGATAGGAAGTAAGACTGGGGGCCTTGGTGCCCGGAAGCTTACCACAAAGGTGGATCTATTCTCCTGATTCAAACTGATAATGTTACAATTCAATACTAAATAAAAGAACATCAGCTGTCAATAGAAATTAATACATCTAAGTTGTTTTTAAATGTCAAGAATGGTTAATATTCTGAAGTCTCATTTTCATGGTTTGATCTGGTCTTGCCAAGAGGACGTTGAAAATGTACTTGGAAGCTGGCAACCCACTTAATTCTATCACTTGCTTGGATCACATACTCAGATCATTTGGCTGCAAGTCTTTCACAAGTCCATTTCAACGTTCTCCTAAGAATAATGGTTTTAACTTGTCACTTTAGAAATGATGAAGAAGTATCCTATTTACTTTGAAGAAGTTTCATCATTGCAGCCAAATGAAAGTCTTTATGATCAGAAGCCTGAAGAACCAGCACCAGATGTAACTTCCACGGCTAGTTCCACAGCAACATTTGGCTCATCTTTTCCTTCTCGTTTTGAATACATGGAGAGCATACCTGCTGCTGAAAATATTCCGAAGGGTGCTCAAGTGATTGGCCATGTTGGCCCTCCAAAATCTTCAAGCTTCTTTGCAGAGTTTGGAATGGACAGTGGATTTTCTAAGAAACCAGTTTCCACTACAAAAGTTCAGGTAAGAGTAAAGCCTTTTGCCCTCTTATATATGGTTATCTTTTAGAGGAAATGCTCAATAAAATTGGCAAGTTAGGTGTGACATTTATGGACAGAGTTCTATTATTCTGGCCCAGTTATAAACTAGTACATTTGAAGTACCACAGATGAGGAAGTGGTTTGATTAAACCTTTAATAAGATTTAGATTTCTTTATTGCAAACTATTGCTATTGAAACAGTGTTAATCAATTATTAGTAATGAATGTGACTGATTCAAAAGGAAAGGGTATTTGATGGTTGGTTATATTGACATTTACTGGTGAAAATGTTTGGCTTATAGCGCTTGGCTTGGAAGAGATGCGACTACTATTACATTGGCAGTCGGAGAAGATGAAGTTAGATTCTCGATTCCTTGAAACTTATAGGTGCAAGTTTCCTGTGGGTTTATCAAATGCTTTAGTTTTGGAGCAATGGTTCATTAGAACATAACCAATTGAATTTGGCCATTTTGTGTTACTTATGATGTATATGCATATAACATGCATCCAATAGCAAGGCAATTTTCCATGTCAAATGGCCATATCAGTTAGTATATGGGTATAGTAGACAGCATGTATCCAGATACATAATTCAGCAATATATACAACAATATTTCTATATGTTTCACATGATCTGTAAATGTGACCTCAATTAGTTAATATTGACTGCAAGAATATTTTGTGTTTGGTCTGTCAAGGATCATAAACTTCTGAGAAACATTACCCAAATTAGATGACTCGCTTTACTATTGAAGAACCATACTGGATTCAATTTCTGAGTCAAGGATCTAAGTGCCTGTGGATTGGGTCATTCCAGGCAGTGATTGGCACGCACTTGCCATGCTGAATTGTGGTGTGCTATGCTGATACACCCGTGACCTACCTACACTGTCTCGGTGCCAAGCAGTACTGACCTCATGCCCCATGCTGCTACTGGCTCGGCGTGGATTGGCACATGAAACCCTGTTCTAGATGACTGAATCCGACGCTTGAATTGCAGCATTACTTGAATAATCATAACCATGAAGCCTTGTCCCAACTACATGAACCAGCTTTGTGTAGTATGATGTAAACAACTAGTTCATCTTTTTGGTATGTTGTGAAATACTTTATTTAGCTTACCTATGTAAAGGATCTTTCTTGGCAAGACAGTCTCATATGAAACTTTATATTTTTCTCTGGATGAGTAATTTGTTTTAATCATGGCTGGGAATTTTTCTTGCTATCATGTCTTAACAGAAGTTATAGAAACATGCATGGTTTATGTTACATATATTTCTCAACCATTAATTTATAGATCTACAGGCCACCTATGGGTTCATTTTGGACCCATGGTTGTTTTTTTAAGCCATGCCATCTAGTCCTTGTATTTTATTTTTAATTTTTTTCTCTGTTTAATTCTTAGGTAGAGGAAAGTAATGAAGTGAGACAGAAGTTTTCGAATGCAAAATCCATCTCATCAGCCCAATTTTTTGGTGATCAGAACCAAGCAAGTGATAAGGAGGCTCAAATCTTCTTGCAGAGGTTTACTGTACGTGCTCCTTGTATCTGAATAATTTTGGAGAAAAAAATCGCTTCATATGCTGTTATTCAGATAATTATCTTCCTATTTCCATGATATGTGATGATTTTTCTGTTATTGCTTTTATATCTCTCTGAAACTCCGCATGTTTGTGACATCATTATGTTCTCTTCTAGGTAGAAAGGCATAATGACCCATAATTTTATGTCTACGTTTCTTCACGTTATAGTTCTGAAATATTGAAAATTTGAACTTTCTGATTAGTTGATAAAGTTTAATTACCTTCAACAGGTTGCTGATTTTCTAAAGTTGTCTCTTGTAGGGTTCAACATCCATATCAAGTGCTGATCTTTTTGGTCAGCATACTGATGACACTGATCTTGGTCTTACTGCTGCTGACCTTATTAACCGAGTCTCTTTCCAGGTGATTGTTAAAAACTTGCTTTTTTGACATATCTGATTGTTCAGATCATTAAATATTCCCCTTCTTGAAGGCAAAGAAACATGTATACGAAGAGGTTCGCAAATGATCATCATTAATTAAATTAACATAACAAGTTTTATTGAAGCATCTTTTGTTGTCATTTATGAGAACTTCCAAGCCCAACATCCGAGAATAGAATATAGAGGATGAGACTATGATATTTTAAAATTTCCAGCAGTGGACTCACGTTCCGATTTGCCGGTATTTTATGCCATGGAAATTTAATTTGCAAATTAGAATCTAGAAGTAGTGCCAAGACTTCTGCAGCTTTTTGCTGCACTATTGATTCAGTGCTTTCCTTTTGTTTTCAGGCATCACAGGATATTTCCTCCCTTAAGAACATTGCTGGGGAAACTGGAAAGAAGCTGACTTCTATAGCGTCCAGTCTTCTCAATGATATTCAAGACAGAATCCTGTAATCTTCCAGGACAGCTACTTGTTTGGCTTGGGATTGTTCTCAACATAGTGGCTGCTTGCCTACTGTTTAATCTCATCTTATAATATTCTTTCATAGAAATCAAGCTTCTCAGGTTGCTGCGCATGGGCCACATGTATTATAGAGGGAGATCTTTACATTCTGAGATTGTATATTTTGGCAACAAATATATCTAAAGCGAGCCTGTCGTTTTTTTTTCCTTTTTTGTTTTCATTTGAACCCTCAGTAAGGCATCCTATGTTTGAGCTCTATCATGTAAGGAGGTTCAGACGGTCCACAGTTCATGCTGTACTGCAGAAAAATCCTGCTGTTAAATAAACATGGACAATTGAAAATTTCCATTTCAGTCCTAACCATGAAGTTTTTATTTGAGCATCAGTGACAGATTTTAAGAGTCTTCTGGGTTATGTAAGTGAAGCTTGGTTTTGTTCCATGGAATTGTGCTTCTTTGAAAGCTTCGTAAAAGAAAGCTCAGTTTCTTTGTGGTTCTTGGCTACTGATTTTTGATTGAGTTACATTAGGTAGAGATTGCAATTATTCATTGTGCACCACTGTGAAAGTAGTAAAACTCCAGTTGCCTGAGTACATTGGTTCAACACGTATGCCTGGATGTATACGATGGTTCAAATGCATCATAAGCTCATAACTTGGATATTCTTATGCCATTGGCCAGAGATCCGCTAGTACCAAGGAATGCTGATATGATGAACCATGCATTGTTTGATGAAAAGAATGGTGGATTCTGTTCAGCTTAAAGGAATATTTGTAGGGATAATCTTAACAGAATGTGCAATTTTATTTACTTTCTTGTTTGGTGGGCATCATTGTAAATAATTATGGTCTTGTTAGTGAAATCTGACTAGTTCCGTTTCTGTAACCAATAATTTTAGCACAATATGTGATCAATTTATTTATTCACTGTGACTCAAATGGATTTAACTTGTATGTGAAATAGTTTCACTGCCAAGGAGGATGTGAACATTTGTCCTAGAATAAGCTTTTTGTGTTGAACCAGATGCCAAGGGAAAAGAAACCGAAGCATTAAGTTGAGTAAAAGAAATTTTCCTTTACATGATAAGCTTAAGAGCGGAGGAGGAAATAAGTTAAAAATAGATCACCCCCTTAATTGATTTCTTCCTATGTTGGCTAACCAGTCAGCTAAATTCTCATGGAGACAAGTTGCAAAACAGAAGTAATGTTCTCATTCATATTAAGTACTTGGTCTACTAAAAGGGCAAAACACATAAGAGTGGACACCGCGTACTGAATTATTCAGAACTCTGCTCCAAACCTCAAAATTACATGGATACATGATTTCTTGTTTTCATTCATATTGAGCACTTGGTCCGCTAAAAGAGCAAAAAACACATCAGAGCAGACATTGAGTACTGAATTATTCAGCCTGCTCAACCTCAAGCTACATGGATCTGCGGCTGTCGACCTATTTTATCTTAATTGATATTTTAAATGTTTGACTCGATATGTTCTGCTTGTTTAATCAATATGACTGTTCTTACTCCATTTCTATAAGAAGGCTGGAAACTTCTATTGGATGCCATGAGAGTTCTCATTGTATATTATCTGCAAGCTGTAGTGGGAGTGGGCCGTACTGCAGAGAGCTATCCAGTAGAACATGATGCTTTCTTATGATTGAAGCCTTGAAAGGGACAAGGTTGGATAAGAGTATAAGACTGAAACCCAACCTTCTCAAGGCTGCCCAAAAGCAGACCGCCAAATACTAGCACAACCCCTGAACAGACTAAATCATCCAAGGATGGAAAGAATATTATCATGAAGTTTCTTGAGCTGATCGCCTATTATCTTCTCCACCATTGCATGATTCCTCACGGCAACCGGACGGAACAGTTTAGTGCAGTACTCAGCCCTATATAAACAGATGATAAATAGTTCCAATAGTCGCAGCAGAGAAGGGAATAAAAAAGTAAATTACACACTTGTTGAGATCCATTCAGATCATAAACAATCTTAGAAGAGGGGGAAGACAAAGTTTAACTATAAGCTGTAGTTTTTCGTTCGTTTGGTGAATATGATACAGAAAAGAATTCCTAGTGATGACTAAAAATATTGTCTGTAAAGAAAGGGAACTCAAATCATAGATTGTTTGGAACTAGTTAATTCACATAAGAACTCTAGTCAGGGGGAATTTGAGTGCATTGATTAGGAGATGGAATGGAACTGTAAAGATTTAGGAGAACAACATAATGCCATTTATGCAGGCCTTGATAAAGTTAACTAGGAAAATCATGGCTACTAGGTTAGTTGTCTATGGAGTCTGATCAGTCTCACTGGGATCAAGATGGGAGTTTATTTATGAGTTGTCTTGAAAGAAGTCATGCTGATGGAGCAAGGACTGAGGCTCTGGCTGCATGTTGACTTCTGGTGTCACTGGGCTTGGAGAAGGGATGTTATCAAGATCTGAGAGTGCTCTGCGCTGCCTCTTCATGGGAAGTGGGTTCCTCAAAATGAGAGGTCGTGGTATATGTGACCAGTGTGGTGGTGTTAGACAGGATCGAAAGCTTGACCTCTGCAAGCTAGGAATGCTTCCGAGCATCTCATTTCCTGCTCTATCCTTTGTGGCTTCCTTGGCTGTTGACTCAACATCCATTGAGCTCCCGTGGCTTTCTTGGTGATCCTCTTGATCATCTTCTGTCAATGATGCTGCAATAGCAATGAGAATAGAGTATAAGATTAGATATAACAAGCTCATGATTTATGCAATTGTGACACTTCTATACTAACAATTCTAGAACAAATAAAGAAGGACACACTAAAGAACTTCGAATTTTCTAAGTGAAATCTGGATTAAAACAGATTAAAAGAACCGAACTGGAAGTCTCTTCATTGAAGACACCAACACAAAAGATGCATTCCTCAGAGCCAAATCTTACAGCGGATTGTTTCATTACTTCATCTAATGGAGGCTTCTTTTCAGCCCCATAACTGATGCCACCCTGGTTGCAAGGTCTAAGGGGAGCTGATGAACTGCTATCACCTTCTACCTCATATATAACAGATTCAGGAGTATCATCTGTGCCTGGACTCTGATCCTCTCTTGTCTCTGGTGAATCCATGGAGCTGCTTCTTCTGCTAGACTCCCCAAAACCAAAGTTTTTATCTCTCCAATCCCTTATGAAACTTGAGATCCAGGGTGATGACCCCTGCTTTATGTAGAAGAGCATGTATGCCGGCATATTAAGGACTTGCATTGCAGAGCATCTGGCCACCTGCAATAAACAAAGTTCAAGCAAAAGAATCAGAGAGTTGTTGATCTATGAATTTGACTTGTAATAAAGATTATGAAGGATATCTCACATCAGCGTCATCCATTAGGTGCCATGAAGACTGAGATGAACGGATAAAGCTGAAGTAATGACCTCTATCCATATTTCCATGGTGCACCACAACAGCATATAGATCATAATTTAACTGCTCCTTAATTCATCAAAGTATATGCACATTAGAAGATCAGGAATAATTTGTGATACAACCTAAATTATAGCCATGAATTTGGTGTTTCTCAGCACAAATTGGCCGGGAAAAGATCTGAACGATGTTCCATCAAACTAAATAAGAAAATATGCATAATTGGTAAAATGCAGAAATTTACCAAAAGTTCAGAATGAACTTGGATAATTGGGATTAGAAAAATTAGCAAAAACAATTATTTACTCGCCAAGAAACGTGCATGGAAAGCACAAAAAAAAAGTAAATAAAAGTCATGCACAATTAGCAAATAACTCATCACATTAGTGAATTACTGAACAATTCTCAACTAATTCGTTTATGCAAGAATAATCAGGAATCTTCGGCCAAGGGAAAAACATAAGGGCCAAGGATATTGCAAGAATGCAAGGGGCACCATCCATTACTACGACCTGGAATTGATTATAAAACACAAGGAGCACTTACTTCATCTTGTGGGGAGCTAAGGAAGGGCTGCAAGTCCAGATCCAATGGAAACTCCACCAAATTATTAATCTTGCAAACACCAGCACCATCCATTTTGAACCTCTTTAGGTGGAATAAAGCAACTTGTGGTGCTTGGTCCAATTTTAGCTGTTTTTCCTTCGGTACTTTGGCATGGCAGCCATCACATTCTGAAGGCTCGAGCATCTCAACCTTAGTATATGATTCCAGTGCCTCTGTGAGGCTAGCCATACCATCAATCCCCAAGCTGAGGTCCAGCAGGGACTCGAACGTGTCTGATACGTGACCGCAATCAGAGCATCGCAGCTGAGATCAAGAATAATTAGAATTTAAGCATGGAGAAGGAAAGGGTAGGTTTGCATGGCTAATCAAATAGAGAAAGCTTTTGTTCCAAAAGATACCCGGCTTATTGCACGGCCTCCAAAGACCTGTTTGATAAGGCTGTCAGTATCATCTCCCACAGACAGCAACTGGTTTCCAGAGACAAGGCCGATGCAGCAGTCGTGCACCCTGATCAGCAAGCATTGGAGGAACTCATGGGCATCCTCCTGGCTGCCTAGTTCAAACTCGGATAATATTTCTGATAAGATCTAGTTAAGGAACCTAGTTTCTAAATTGGATCACTTATTTCCTCATGATAAAAAAAATGGAAACTTCTGTTACTTAGAATAGAGACATCTGTGATGCAGATGAAGAAACTTCTCTACTTGGTTTAAAAATGCCACATCAAAAGACCCAACTCAAATAGTAATTATCAGACTGTATAATGATACCGCATTCTAAAATAATATGTAACCATACGTTAAGAGATGTAAAGAGGTATTATCTAGCTTATAACCGCATCTAAATCTATACGACATCGACATCTAACATGTGGCACATTAGTTTAAATTGTTAGGAGTATATCACATACTCTTCCTTAAAAAAGGATCTTCAAATTCTCAAACTTGCATTTGTAGGCAAATATGATATGTATATAAACATGTCAAAATCATATCTCATACAATTACCTAATCATGCAGCTGAAAAAAAAAAAAGAGAAATCGAGAAAAAAGTTGTGAAATCGAGGATACTGCTCAAATTACTGGCAAAGTGTTTCGGCGTGAAAACATATCCTGAGAGGTACAAGCAGTTGTCAATGTGATGTCTCAAGGCACAGAGAGCACAGAACTCCCCAGGACCGGCTGCAAGATTCCATGAGGAAAAAACTGGAATCAGAAATGCCCGAAAACAACCCCAAGAACAACAAAAAAAACCCCACGAATTCAAACAAAAGAACCTCAGAAAAAAAAGGGGGGAAGGGAGAGTGAGGAGAGAAGTTCTACCAGAACAAGTAGAATAGTGATCAGATGCCCGAAGTTTCTCCACGAGAGGAACCGTGTGGGTGAGGCACTGAAGAACCGCGTTAAGGAAGCAAGTATTCCAAATATTATTGAGCCCTGCTCCCTGCCCACCAAAGAAGGCATCCGTAAGACCCCAAAAACCCAAAAAAAAGATATCATTGGCAACAATTCAGCAGAAAAAAGAGCAAAAGTGCGGGAAAACGGGGGAACTTCCGACTAGGTGGAACCAATACTCGGTCCGACCCCTCGAAAGCCATGATCTTTCCTTCATCCCCATTCCGAAACCCTAAAGAAAGCAAAATCCTAGAACGTAAAATCGAGAAAAATCGGAAAATTGGTAGCGAGGGAACGCAAGACAACGCCGCAAAAACACGGAAAAAGATTGAACAAGATGCTCACAAATAGGGGCCGGGAATCCTCAGGCGGCAGCGACCCAGCTTCCATGTCGAGGGAGAGCAGTAGAAATCGATCATTGGATGGGTTTTAGCACTCCATTTGGAAGGGAGGAGGTCCGCGGTTTTTGAAGTAGTTGTAGAGTGAGAGAGTTCTAATAGGGCGCGATATTTAGAGTTGGTCGAAGTGGTCCTTCTAATTTATAATTAGAGTTTGTAACTATCTCAAAGTCTTCATACTTATCCAAAAAGAAAATTACGGTGCAAAGGCTTTGGATGTGGCTTCATATTTGAATTTAAAAAATAAAAAAAATGTCATTGTTTGTTCTTTTTATTGTTTAGAAAATAAATTATGAGTTCATGTTAATATATTTGATGAACATGCAAAGTAATAAAAATCAAAATAGATGGGGACGATAGCCAAAAAAAAAACATGCGGAGTAGTAAAAATAGAAAGATAACGCTGTGGTCAAAAACTTTAGTAAGAAAAATTAACATTATGGGATATGGCATGAGCCACCTTGACAAAAAATAGCATTTTTATCGTATCAAAAAAGGAAAGAATAGTACTAAGTAGTAGAAATTAGACTTTGAAAAGATAACTGGAAACAAATTAAATCCAAGTATGCACAAATATCATGCATCTTTACATTTTATATATAAAAAAAAGTAATTTGGGATAAAAGCATATCTTAGTATATAACAATTATAAAATATTTTTGATCATCTATTCTTTACATCTATGTAGACCAAACACTCTAATAATCTTTCTTAATTCGTTAATACCTCTTGAAATGGATTGGTTTCGAATCATGTCCTCCTGTAATCTATAAAAATTACATATCAAAGCTTTTAAAATAACATTCATATGAAAAAACACTAAATTCATAATTTGGAGGAAAAAAGTTTTAAAATTGCTCCAAACAATTGATTTTAATGTAGAAAATAAATAGCAATTATATATACTATTAATACTCTCTCTCTCTATACGTATATGAGAAATGCCGCTTGATGTCACTGTTAATACTTCATATTGTAATTAGGCAACTGTGCTATTTTTTAAGATAGATTGTAGGCACATCATTCTCCAATTTTAGGAGACATTTGAATTATCATGAACTAGATCATTATTTATGTGACTGTAGGCCAAACAAAATAAAATAATCATGCTAGCTATAAGACATATTTCCTTCTTTTTCTTAAGAAACATCATCTCAGAGAGAACTGAGGATCCAAAAGAGTACCGCCCATGCCCACAAAAAAGACATTGATTTTGGAGATTAAAAATAAATAGTAATAAATCAAAAAATAAGGATATTTATTTTATAAAGAGGATAGATTTGAGGAATTTTAGATGTAGATGGTTCCATTTGTATTTAAATACCCATACTACTTGTTTAAGATGGATTTCATGTACCTTATTCTCAAATACAATAAGCACATTGTTAATTATCAACTAGATCTTCATTTATATTGTTGACTGCTAAATATGCAACCATTTCTTCCTGAGTTGATGGTATCTTTCCCAAATTGCTTAAACCATTCCCATAGTAAACCATGAACAACCGCAGGTATCTAAAATTTTAATACAAAATTTATCTTTTGAAAAAAAATTTCTGATGGAAGAGGTTCATAGACAATGAACTATATAATAGGAGGTGTCTCTTTCCAAAACCCTAGTGAAAGTAGGATTTTAAACCAAATCCCTTGGTAAAGCCAACGAAACTTTATCATCTTGGCAAGTTGATACCTTCAATTCTAAGGGAAAAAATTATAGCCGTGCAAATCTTGATATTAAAAAACAATTCACGAAAAATGAAATTCAGCAACCCTTTTTTTTTTTTGTTAAAGAAAGGTGGAACAGCAACCTTATCTCATTTTATGACAAGTAAAATACAAATAAGTCAAATTCAAGATTCATCATGGATCAAATCCAAAAATAAAGAAAAAGAATGAAAAAGAACAAGCTGACAACCTCAATCCAAACGAAGGGATGGGGATATCCCAAATAAAATTCATATTTGAATCGAATCGAGAAATTAAAATCAAGCAATAAGATGTGATATGTGAATATCACCGACAACCTATGCTACACAAGATTTGATTGATGGTCATATAAAATTATAACCAAAAACACAGATTCTGTGACTAACTACAGCAACTTTATTATTTAAAAAAAATAAATTTATACTCAAGGAGGGTTTTGAAATATGCAGCAAACTAGTTTTGGATCGGTTCGCATTCGTCTGGGTTTAAATTGGGAACTTAATGATCCAAATACAATTCATTTTTATATTAGATTATATTTTTCAATTCAAATCTAGACAAATAATATTGCTTTGGATTGAACTGGAGTATTGGTAGGTCAGTTGTGATTAAAAGTTGGTCAAGATGGCTTTGGCTCCATACATACCTTAAAAATGGTTGCTGTTTCCTTTAAGGAATAAATAGTTTCCGTATCCACTTAGTAGTCAAATTAAATAAAGCACAAAGAATTTTAAGGTTTTTTTTAATTTAAGAATAAATAACTACAAGCTATGTATCCTCTACAGGCTGATTATGTTATAGTTTTAGTGGATATCAATACAGTTTAGGCCTTAATCTCCGGCTCGTGTAAATATCTGGGGAAGCTACCCATTTGTGTAGTCCGCACACGTACAGGCTGAATTGTCGCATGCGCACACAGAGGGAGAGGCAAGGGGGGAGACTTTGACACTCACCCGCCTCTATGTATCGCGCCAATTCACTACTCATTCCTAATTGCCATGTAGGGCATCCTTAATATTTATGTATTGTAGCTCTGGTTGACGTCGATAGAAGTTAGGTTGCAAGCCTTGAGTTGTAATAGTTGGCTTGTGTTACCTCTTTGAATGGTGCATTGCGTACTGTAGGATCCACTCAGATGCACGTTTGATCCCATATTAGATAAATCCTGGATATTTATATAGAGCTAAAGGATCTAAACGATATCTACCAACTAGTATTCATGGCTAAGATCACAGATCATTGCAAATAGTATTATGATTCATATGTGGCTAAGAAATACTGCAGCACGGACTTTTTTGGGCTGATCGTGAACCAATTATGGTGTTTATGATTGAATCTGAATTCTTAGCTTGATGAAGACGCTCAAACTTTAATCGAGAAAGTATATGATAATCGGCTTTTCAGAAAGGACGGGGGCGCAAGAACAAGTCTTTCAATCATCCCACGGCTTCAGATCTTAGCATCGTAAGTAGAGAAAATAAACCTAATCTGAGCGGAAGGATGCTTGCGTGCTTGCTTAATACACTACTTCTGCTTCATTCCATGCAAATGTTTGTCAAGTCTCGTATTAGTTATAAACTAGGTAAAGCTTAAGTACTGATACAAAACCAAAGAATCCAAGCAATACTTTTCATTTAGTTTTTTTTGGATGAGATTTTTGGCCGTTACAACAAATGGAATCAAAACAAACCAGACGAAGCTAACCCATGATAGATGTGATTAAGAATTACTATAACACAAGCCTTTTTGGGCTAACTAAAAGCCTATCATGGTATTCAACATTTATAATTGAATTTAATTAAACTTTAAAGCATCGAGCGTATATTTAGTCTCACATTAGTTATAATCTAGATAGACCTTAAATACCTATATCTGATCAAAGCGCGTAAACAAGCCCTTTCAGCTATTTTTCATGGTTGTCCTTTAAATAGATCTCGAATATTTGTACAAGGCCAAAAAAACCCCAACAATGTTGTTTTGTTTACTTTTCTAGGTGAGGTCCTCAATCTCGGAATGCATTCTGAAGCATACCATGTACCTGCATAATTGAAACATGATATAAATGTAATTGGACTGAAACTTATTGAATTACAGCACTGCTTTACTAAATTGTTTCTGAAGTTGATCCAAACTTAAAAATTCACGGTTTTGATGCCGTTATCTACAATAAGAGGATTGTATGGACAAACTGTCATTCACGTGTACACGGATGCAGGCTTTTTTGACAGTTACATTCGTCTGATTTAGTACCATAATAGCCAAAACCAGATCAGATTGCATCGAAGAAAAGCAATTTTTGTTCCATGAAGGTGGTGGAAATTTCCACCGAGTCCCAGAACATATCACTATGTTCATCGCTATGCTCTCTGAAAGGAGACAGTATTCACATTTCAACAGACCTTTAAAACAGAGGAGACTCGGTGTGAAGGCTTCCCAGTAGAAGATTGAACCCAAAGTTTTCATGCTCTGGTTTCTCAGCACCCATTGGCTGCTGAAAAATGCGACTCGTGAATATCCGAAGCTTTGATTATTTCTGCTTCATCAGTGTCAGTTTCAGCTGGTACAAACCCTTCTTTAAAGAGGAAATGGTTGACTGCACCGAAGAAGTTGGCAAGCCGCATTACGGCAGACTGAGAGACCACGCTCTCCGGACAGACAGATTCCGGTAGCTGAGGCAGGCAGGCAGGAAAGAATTCCTCCTGACAGTTGGCTGGTGCATACAGTGCAAGAACAGCTCGGCAAAAAATAAATCTGCAACAAGGAGAAAAAGAATAGCACCAAGCTGACATATGAAGTAACTGTTACTTTTTCACCCTCTTCTATTTAAACCACAAGGTTGGAGAGGCAGTCCAGCGTTCATGCTAAAGCATGGACAGAGAAAAATAAGATGGTAGTAGTTGCAAATAGTTACAGAACTTCAATTAGATGCTTATTCTAGTAATTTATATATACTATGGTTGCGGATTAGAGTTCAAGGACATCAAATAAGGGTCAGGTTGGGATGACCCTTAACAGTACAAAACTACTACATAGGATAATTTGCCCGCTTGAAACTCCAACTCGTACCCATTTCATAACTGCTTCCTAAAATTGTCTTTAGAATATCCACTTCCCTGTAGCTGCACTAGCACCCACCTCCACACACACACTATGATTCTGGTAAAGGATGTCCTAAATAAAGAAAAAAATTTCTGTGGTCCAAGTATGAAAAAAAGAGTTCTGATTGTTGGATGAATCAGACAAATTATGATTTTTTTAGTTGTTTAAATTATAACTTATAACTAATATAGAGGTTGATCAAACTAATATTAGGTTTTACGGAGACTGGCGAACAAACTAAGGAGAGTTTTCAGCAAAAGGTGGGGCATACAATAATTTGATGATCTGATAAATAATAAATCCAACAACATCAAGAGGATAAGAAATAATACTTGCTATTAGGATAAAGAATTTAATTATGAAGATGCTAGCGTAACTTGCACAAAAATTTTCCTTGTGTGCATAAATGAACTGAAAAACATAGGTTAAAAACACATTATTAGATTCAGCGAGCCATCAGCGACCTTTGACAGGAGCCAATCATCTAGTGTTTGAAGGAGTTGTAATTTTCATACATGGAGTCATCAACATGAAAACAGATAATTTTTTTTTACAACCAATAAACGATGCATAACTTGCATCATGCTACAACCTCTCACCTCATATTTATTTAGAAATTCTCTTGATCAATCATATATAATGGGAAAGAAAAAAAACTTGAGTAGCCTGATAAAAAATTCTACATACTTTATGCAAAAGTTTCCATAACGCCATTATTCGGTTACAAGTGGACCTCCATTGAAACCATTATTGGGCATTATAATGGTAATAATGGCCATCATTTCCCCATGTGCTTTGGAATTATTTAGTATTAAAATGAAGGATGTTATAACTGCTGTTTCAATTATGTTATAACAGAAAACAGCAAGCAACAGTGGAAAAGTCCTGATGTTATTGTCCAAATTACTGTTCTCTCCCTAAAACATTAAGTTTCCCAGAGGCACAAACTTTTTTGAATGAAAAATTGATATAAAAATTTGAACTTTGCAAGAAATATTATTTTATTTACTGAAAGGTATAGATATCAAATAGTGCCTGTTATTACCATTATGCAACGACCATCAAAGCAGGATAATGGACAAGTAATGGCCATTACTTAGATGCCTATCATTAATATGTATAACATAACAGAATCCAGCAGATAACAGCAGGCAATAGTGGGAAAATAATGGCGTTATTGTCCAAATCACCTTTCACTCACTAAAAGGTTAATTTTCCCCATGTGGTACTAACTTCTTTGAATGGAAATTGGTATAAAAACTTGAACTATTATTTCATTTACTGAAAGATATAAATGTCAGATAATGCCTGTTATTACCGTTACGTAATGGCCATTATAACAGGATAATGGACAAATAATGGCCGTTATGTAGATGCCTATCATTAACATATATGACATAACAGAACCCCTCTGAAACTGTTACAACCGCAGTTATTTCTAGATCATCCTTTATTAACTTTGGCCAATATGAACAAGCAATCTAGGGCAGCATCACTTGGGATGACTTTTAGTAAGGAATGGTATTTATATTCCTGAAATCATGATTCTCTTGTCTGACTAGCAAGAGTATCAAATAATGCAGCAACATAATGTGATGCATCAAGGGAAGCATTTAGATTGTTTATAAGAACAAAAATAAATGCAAATAGTGACTTTAAATATTTGGAAAAAAAACCTGAGAAGGAGTCGCCTCAGAAATGGATCCCCCATAACTTCAACCCAAACTGGATGGAGTGCAACCGATGTCACCAAAATTGTTTCCCACTCACTTAAGGACAATGAAAAAAGCTTCTCAGCTTTGTTATATGTATCCTGAAACATTTAGTTTGTACCAAAAACAACAAGAGAAAGATAGTAAGAAGGAGGCAGAAGGAAGGAAGCAAGAAAAAAAAAAAGAACCATTCTACATAAAGGAAGTGCACACATAGTCTGACCACACCTGATCAATATTTATGCCAGAGATACCAATCAAGTAGCAGAAAGCTTGCACTGGAGCAGTGAGGAATATAGTAAACAGGCTTCCATTTTGATATGGAGCAGAATCGCTAATAGCTGTCATGACTGGAGGCCGAGAGATTGGAGAGAGAAGCATAGCTGTTGTCTCTCCCTTCTCTGCTCCATGTATAACCTGTACAATTTTCAAAACACTGCTAATACAATTGTCATGAATCAGAAGAAAGGACGAGTACAGTCACATGGACCACTTGATTTAGTATAAAATGTAAATCTGATCCTACACTGCCAGAGTTGTCTAAAAATCATTCAACATTATTTTCCAACTCATTTCATACATTAGAGATCATCTATTTATAGCAATACATATAGTTTACTGAAATCAATTGATGAGAACATGATTCATGCTTCTTGATTATTATTTTTTTTGTAAGGGTTGAGATGATAGCTTCAGCAGTCTCATTTCATATTTATTCTCCTGGGATGAAATAGAAGGGCCAGACAACCCAGTGAACCATTTTTACTTAGAAAAATGAAAGATGAAAGAGATGCAGTGGAGGTCAAAAACAAGCAGGGGCAAATAAAAGATGTTGAACAGCATAAAAGAAAATGTACCAGTCTAATATAATTTGAAGGATTAAGTGATTATAATTGTTGTGTCATTATACGTCAGGCGATGTGTGTATCAGTGTGCAACAGTATGCACCAATATTCTGCACTACATATTGATACAAGATGCCAAGCCCAACTAAATGAAAAATAGAGTATTTAAAGTATGTAAAATGCCAGTATGCCAAGCCACTATGTATCAGAAAATAGGACATATTACATTCTGATACCATGATATACACCTAATTTTGTATAAATTAGTTATGCATATGGTTAAAGATAAAAACAAGGAGGCACATCAACAAACAAAAGAAAGATTGCACAACTGCAACATGTCAAGTAGCATGCGAAGCCATAGAAGTGAAGCCTACAATAATACAACTTTGTGCACCATTATCATTTCTCCAATTAAAGTAAACCAAAGTCACAAGGCTTGCAAATATCCTGATACCAAAACAATATTAAAAACTTTAAAATAGGCTATGCATTAACATTTGCCACAGCCACTAACAATCTTTGATTTCAGAATACCATTTATTCTTGCATATTTTAGGGAGAAAAATGTGAGAATATAAATATGAGTACATTTGAAGAGTGTGTTTATTTACGTGTCCAAGGCATAATACTTTTGAGACCTCAAAAGTCAAGCAGGAGGAAATTAGAGTTGACAAACCTGCCTTGAATGCATGACTATTATTACTGTCAATAACCAGAAAGAGAGGTCTTCTTGTAAATGGGATCAAATCACAAGGGTACACGTAGTTTGAACCTGGAAAAGAACTGAAGTCAAGCTCAATAGGCTACCGAACCAGGAGACCGTCACAGAATTATGCTACCAGAACTTAAATCATCAAAGTAAAATGGCAAAGAAACATTACAAGTGCATAACTGCACTTTAACAGCAGTTAAACAAAACCTGCTAGAATAATATCTAAGCAGAGACATTTATGAGTATATTTAGATATAGATGGTAAAATGTACCTCCACTTCCACGTGAACCTAACCATAAGCCAGGTTGACTGTGATTCTCCTTGGATGACTGGGTTGGGCTATGTTGTGGAGAGCTCATTGGAGAGGACATGGCAAGATTATTAAGGCTCCCTGCAACTTTTTCAGCAACATCTGTAGGAACTTCAGAACTAGACAGCGCAGGAAAACTTAGTCCACCCTCTCCTGCAAGATGTTCTTAGAAGATAATTATGCCACAACCTGGAGCATATGAATAAAAGGAAGAGATGAAAACGAATTATGTTTAACCTGCTGCAGAAAGATATATCAACAAGATCCCATCAGCTGGAAGCTCCTCACATATTGTGGCAACGACCTGCACCAAAAGTATTAGCCACCCAAAAAAAAAAAAAAAAGAAACCAGAATAGAAAGCAGTATCCACTACTGGCATAAGTAGACTACTAGGAAGCATCCTTTATCGTTAGAGCTAAATAATAGTTAAATGTTTCATTTAATACACTTTCTAACCAGCAACTTATAACATCATGACTGTTCCTGTCACAAAAAAGTAATCAATGTAACAATTATATGAAGACACAAATCACTGATTAACCATTGTCCAGATGTCTGCATAGGTAGCTCACCATGGTTAAAGAAATGAAAATTTCAAATGACATTTTTCCTAGGTGCTTGTGAAGATAAAATAGTCATCATGATTGATAATTGATCCTAAGACTAATTCAAGATATCAGCAAAGCGTCCAATTTTCTGCCTAACATTACATCCTTTACAGATGTGTTCAGTAATAGAAATATACAAAAAGATCATTGAATCAATAAATGTGGTAGTGGGATTTTAAAGTACAATGAAAAAAAAATGGAAATGAAAAGGGGTATTGCAGAATATAGAAACCCAAATCATACAGATTTTTGAACTTAATATCCTATTTTTAATTTTCTTCCCTATCGACTAATCCATATCCCCTGGGTTTAGGGTTTCTATTATGTTCTGAGTAATAGTCAGGTTGGTCCTGAGAGGGTTATAGTGCTTTTGGCTTGACAACTTACATAGAAAAAATGTTGCTTATTTAAATAAATGGAGCCATTGTTTGCTCCGACATGTTATGCAGATCACTGAATGAAGGTCTGTCTTTGGGTAGGTTTGCAAGATTCCAACCAGGACCTCAGTCTAGCGCTTTATCAGACGTTATTTGTGCATGATTGTCTTTTTTCTTTCTAGAGCTACTAAAAAAACATTTTGAAGTGTTAAAGGAAATTGTGTGTCACTATTGTTAATCATCTGGGCAGTGGGTCAATTTACATAAATCATCAGTGGTCTTCACTCCAAAAATTGCACAAAGGAAGAAGCAGAAGATATCTGAGATTTTGGGTAACCCACTTCAAGGAACAAGGCCAACTGTGATTTTGCTTATCTTAAAGATAAAATGAATTTGAATCTGGAGGCATGGAAGTGGGTTACACTTTCTACAGCAGGGAGGTTATCTCTTGCTAAAATAGTCCTAGCTTCCACTCCAGTTCATGTTCTCTCCCATTGTAGAATTCCTCAAGGCATTATTGATTGGTTGGAACTTACAATCAAAAATTTTGTTTGGTTGCATTCTAATGACAAGAGAGGATTGCATTTGGTGACTTGGGATCATTAAGCATGCGAAAAAAAGATGGGCCATCTAGGGCTCCCAAAGTTTAGCCTTTCGCATAAGGCTTTACTTAGTAAAGCAGCTGTTAAAGCAGTGTTTGAGGAAGGAAATTTGTGAACACAAGTAATCTGCGCCGACTATAGTTTTATAAGAGAATGGTCTTCATATGAATTTCCTGTGGGTTGCTCACCTATTTGAAGGTTGATTTATGAAGCTAGCGAGCCAATGGCCAGTGATTGTATGGACTATTGGAAATGGTAAATTTGTTAATGTTATTTATGACCCATGGATCAGTCCGGTCCCTCTATCTAGGCTGCCTAATTTTGTTAATATGGATGCTCGTGTCAAAGGAATGACTGTAAGCCAGCTGTTCTTGCCTGGGGTTGGTTGGAATTTGGATCTTAAGGAGGTTGATGATCTTCAATGCTGGGGTCCTACCATAGAAGATGAAAAATTATCACGGAAGTATACTTGAAGGCTCTCAAACAAAGGTATGAAGGCACTGAGGCAAAGTTTTGGTATGATCTATCAAAGTTCCCCCCCAAGTCAGCACTTTTCTTTGAAAACTTTATTGGCAACATGAGCCTTCTAAGGATGAACTACATCGGCAAGGAATATCTTAAGGAATATTTTCTATAGAACGCCAATGCTTCCATAATGATGTAGAAGACCTTAATCATGTGTTCTTTGAATGATATAAACATTGGAGGTTTGGAATCATTTTCATCTTCGACACACCTGGACTAGTTCTACTGTCAATTGGAAATGCTGCTTATCTTCTATTTGAATAGCGGACCACCCCTTCTGCTCTAAAACGTCAACAAGCTCTTCTTGCTTACCTGTAGAAGGCAAGGATTCAGAGATTTTTGAACAGGATACTCTGCTTCCCAATCAGGTGATTCATCTTTCTTTCTATTTAGCAAATGAGTTTCTCATCAATGTTGAGTATTTATCTGAGCTGGGTCCCTCCAGAGTCTACCTTCCCAAATGTTCCTGTTCATTGAGCATGACCTCTATCTCTTGGGCTCCCCCTCAACCCAACTGGATTAAACTTAATTTTGGCACTCTTAAAGCAAATAGAAGTGATGATGCTAGAACTTTGATTGGGATTCCAATTAAATGACCCTGTATGCTGAAGCTTGGCATCTTATTAATAAGTTGGTGCCAATGGTGGAGTTGTTTGCAGCATGGTTGGGACTTAAGAAAGCTGTGTCGTTCTCTTGGGCTCATGACATCTGGATTGAAGGAGACTCACAAACGGTGATTAATCATCATCAACCTCAAATTCTAGGCAACATCCCTGCATATATGAGATTCAAAAGCTTTTGTTTAGGTTTCCATTGACAAGGGTTTTCATATCCTACGTGAAGGGAATGGCCCAGTTGATCGGCTAGCCAACTGGGGATCGAGAATACCAAACCATAAAGTTCGGGATAGTCGTTCCGTAGATGATCTTTATTTGATCTGATGGAAGAGTAAGTTGTTTTCACTAGGAAGTAGTCTTTATTTTTCTGTTTCCTTAGGAGCCATGCTCCTTATTTATAACAATGAATAAATAAATAAATCTAGCCCTAAGACAGTTGACATGTTGAATATTGTTATGTTCATAACGGCTAGTAGGCTAAATTGAGAATTATTCAAAACAGAATATAAACAGAATAGCAGATAAACTCTATCAAAACCAATACTTTTAAGATTGTACAGATAAACTTACCGTGAGGAAATGAGTTACAGTTGGACGGTACAAAATTAATTTCCGTGGATTTGGCGGCAAAGTAGGATCTCTAATATCCAGTAACAGATTGATGCGATTAGGCCCTGTTCCACTATGACTACTGTCAGCACTACTCTTCATTGAGAATAAACCACAGGGTTCCCACTCTAGACACTGAAGCATCCTGAAAGTATCCAGAGTCAGCTCTGTAAACTTTACCTGGTCCAGAAAATACATCACAGTAGCATTAATTATCATAGACCACAATTATAAGAATGTTAGAATACAAAGTGGATATAAAGTCTTTGAATTAAAAATAAAGACAACAGGAATGGATTATTGGGGGAAGCTGTAACTAACCTCACCGCTGTGACAATAGCTGCTTAGGATAGCATCACGTAAAACTAGACGTCTCTTGGTGTCACAAGAAGCTACACTGGGAAGAGAATCCGGTTGCGGATCGAAGGCAAAGCTATATCTCAAAGGCCTCATATTCATAAAAGATGTATCAGCTTTAAGAAACCTAACTATCTCATGGACCACATGCTTCCACTCTTTGAACTCTGTTTCCTGTATAGACAATTCAAAATAAAGTTTAATGGCTTTTAAAGTCCATAAATAACTATCATGGTCCCCTGATTCTAAAAACATATAATTTTTCAAGTAATTCCACCAGAACTTTTTTGAAAAGCAATATTGCCACAGTAAATTTCTTTAAAAAAAAAAAATCAAAGCAGTTTTTCTGCAATATAAACCTCAGAAACAAGAACTTTACAGCATATGCCACATAAGTCGATAATACCTTTAAAATTCTAGAAAGAGATAGTTACAGATTTCTGTTTTGTTTCACACAATCACATGGAATCACATTGCATGCATGCTATCATGCATGCAAGTTGTCGAAAACTCCATATCAATCGAAAAGATGGAAAAAGATATTTTCGTTTTGCTTCTAGAAGGCAAAAAATAAGCATTTGTTGGATGCATCTCAAACTCTGATTGAGAATGGCAATTCTTGATTAATGCTATCAACTCAGCAGGTTTGAAAATCAATCTTCTTTTGAACTTCTATATTTTACTACTTTTGGCTAATCCAAGAAGCATTACCTTAAAAGCCTTGGGGTCATGAGAGAATACACTATAAACTTCTTTAGCTAAGAACTGAAGACTGACTGAGAGCATGTAACTAGAGACTACTCATCCCAGAATAAATTATTACCATACACGAAGTCCTGTTTACAATACCCATTTAATCCACAACCTCATTCTTGATACCTGGTAACTATAGATTACTCATCCCAGAATAAATTAAAACCGTACACAAAGTCCTGTTTACAGGACCCATTTAATCCCCAACGTTCTCATTCACCGAGATGAAGCAAGATTTCAATGTAATATCATCGAGTTTAAAAGACATTTCAAACCCTAACTTCCTGCCATTACATGCATCATTTAATTCGCAAGACATCTCTAAATCCATCAAAATTCTCCAATTCTAGCAAAACAAACAACAGCAAGGATAAACAAAGTTACGATTCAGATCATGTCTCTAACTTCTCTAAATCCACGAATCTTTATACCTTTTATGTTCACAACCTTTTTCAATCTTCATAAACAATAGGTCACTTGCAGCATGCAGTTCTATATATCTCTCCAAATTCACCTCTTCCCCATTTCTTGATTAAAAACAATCTTAGAAATAAACATTTGATCTAAAGAAACAATGTTATCAGACAAGTAATCATCTAATCAAAACACGAGGCAAGAACTGGAAGAATCTCACCTGGAAGTTCCTCTTGCACTCATCCACCAAAACCTTGAGCTGATTCGCCAGCCGGCTGACCATCTCCCTCCGGCCGAGCACGAGGCAAACAATCAAGAACCTGGCGAGGAACCGGAGCTGCTTGTTGGCGAGGGCGGGGTCCTGCGACGCGCCATCGCGGAAGTACTCCCGGCTGAGGATGGCCTCATAGAAGATGTAGGCCTCGGAGAGGTAGGAAGAGTCGCTGGTCCGCTGGTACTGGCCGTAGTAAAGCTGAGCGATCCTGGAGGCGATCTCCCCGATCTCCCACCGCCGCAACCCGGCCTCCACCAGCTTCTGCCGGTTCTCTTGCTGGAGTTTCCACAGCTGCGTGTAGATCTTGAAGGCCTTGTGGAAATCCGAGTCGTTCCTGGAGAAATCGAAGAAGAAAGATCGAATAAATCTAGGTTTAGGGTTCTTGGATGGATTGAGAGCAAAGAATGGAGGGGATCGATGGGTACTCACCGATTGCGGCCGTAGCTGGGGAGATCGCGAAGCCTGGAGAACTTGCGGTCGGCCTTGTCGACGAGGGACCAGAAGAGCTCGGGGATGGGGATGGTGTTCTGCGCCATGGGAGGGAGGCGAGCGAGGTCGGCGGTCTCGGAGGGAAGGAGGGGGAGCTCAGGAGAGCAGTTGGCCAGTGGGATTGTACGAGAGGGAGGAGAAGAAGGGACGAGGGTTTCGGGTTTGGTGTCGGTGAGGTTTATATCGTATCGGGCTCCACGAGTTTCGGTTTCCGAACGATCTTGATTCTTGGGTGAGGCTTCAACTCTAAGGGCTCGTTTGGTTCGCGGGAAAAGAAGGGGGGAAAGTGTGGTCAACGGAAAAGTAATGAGATGCCTCTTGTTTGGTTGAAGTTTTTAAAGGAGAGAGAAGGGAAAGTTGTATTCCCATGGGAATGTGATTCCCACATTTCATGGGAAAGTCTTTCCCATGAGAAACATGGGAAAGTTACTTTCCCATGAGGCGGGAATCACTCCATTTTTACTTTTTCCCAAAAAGTCCCTTCAACATTAAAGAAGCATTAAAGAGGCATTAAAAACCTAATTTTTATTAAGGGCATAATAGGAATTATATATAACTTTCCTAGGAAAGTTGATGGCCAACCAAACATAAGTATCTTGGAAATTTGTCACTTTCCCATGGTCAACCAAACATGCCAAAAGTACTTTCCTAGGCATCCTCTTCCTAGGAATTTGTTTCCCAGGAATCATATTCCTAGGAAGGAAAATGCTTCCCGCGAACCAAACGAGCCCTAAGAGCAAACTTGATTTGTTCGCCATTATTTCAAGATAATTTGAACTTAATTTGAAAGCAAGCCAAAAATGTGCTAAATTGAGCAGCTCAATAATTTTAAAATTAAATTGATATCAATTCAATCTTGAATCTAGCTAAACTTAGCATTCAATTGAATCCAAAAAATAAAAAATATATATTTTAATTAATGCTTTAGTTCTATAATATATTATTTTAAATAAGGGGGTTGATAACCTACTCTCTGTTATGGTAGATTATCAATCTACCCATTTTTCATTAGACAAAAAGTACCCTTATTTTTTATAACTTTTAAGGGCACTTTATGTCTTTTTACAATCTCACATTTACTCACCCTCTTAACCCCTCCAATTAATGCTCTCTCCCTCTCTCTCTCTCATACATATACATATAAATATACATACATACATACATACATACATACATACATACATACATATATACATATATACATACATACATACACATACATACATACATACATACATACATACACATACATACATACATACATATATAGACACATACATACATATACATACATGCATACATATGTATGTACATACATAAATACACACACATACACACACACACCGGAGAGAGAGGGAGAGAGCATTAATTGGGGGTTGAGAGGGTGAGTTAAGGTGAGATTATAAAAAGACATAAAGCATCCTTAAGAGTTACAAAAAATAAGGGTATTTTTTGTCCAATGAAAAATGGGTAGATTGATAACCTACCATAACAGAGAGTAGGTTATCAATCCCCTTTAAATAATATATGATCTGAATATATCCAAGTTTTATATAGGGCCTGTTGGGGGGGGGGGGCGGGGTGCCGAACTTAGTCCCACATCGGCTAGAGCGGAAAAGCTCCGTGCCTTATAATGAGGAGGGCGAAGCCTTTTCCTCACGAGGGCCCTTTTGCAGGACAAAACCGTGAGGGGGTGAGTGGTTCCGTGCCCGAAAGCCTCCAAAGCGGACAATAACTCGTGAGGGACGCAGTCTCTTTTCTCTGCTAGCTCGGTTGGGACTAGGGCTGTTGCTGGGGTGAAAATCCCGCAACAAGGCCAAGCTTGGCAAGCTAGGTCAAGGTTTTTTTGCTCGGTTTGAAATTAATTTTAAACTTGTTTTATTGGTTCAAGTTCTAAATTGTTTCACTTCAAACCAAGTTTGGTTTAAGCCTTACTTAAGCTAAGTTCGTGTTGCCCGGTACACTTGACAATCCTTAGTGTGACTTTGGTCTCCTGCTCAATGATCAACTATGGGGAGATAGGGATGATCAGGAATGGCTCAAAGCTTGAACGAGATCCCTTTCTTGAGCTTGGCACTTTTTGAGTGGGTGCATGCAGCATTTATCTCCATGTATGGCACGATCGTATATTCTCTAAATTAGAAGAAAAAAAAAATTGTGGCAAGAATAAATTTCATCCTACATCGCTACAAGCAAGCAATCCATAGCTATACATAACAATACGTTGTGAGGTCAAAGAAGCCCCGAGTGTGGGCAAGTGTAGCATGGACTACAATTGAACCAAATCCTGCATAAAACAGAAGGAAAAGGAAAGAAGATGATGTTTTCTGGACGTTTTCACTGGACCCTACTACAGTACAGTTACAAAACCAGCAAAACTGAACGTAAAATACCATGCATAAAACTCTTTATTATAAAGTCCATTACCCCAAAGAAATATATTACATCGTTACAGCATCAGTCGTCTCTAGACTTCAAACTATATATGTTTTATATATAGCAACATGAACTACTGCATCAACACTAAGTCAATCAGTAGGCATACATACTAGCCATAATTTTGAGGAATTAATACATTGGCAATAACATTACTAAGCTAAGATAAGACTTCTCGTCGAAGCCAGGTCTCCTTAGGGAGGATGGCCTTCATGATCTCCTCCACCACCCCCAAGGTTGCCATAGCCATTTGCACCACCATGAGAAGCACTACCACCACTTCCACCATTATGCTCGTCGCCGGCACCATAACTCACGCTGCCACCAGCTCCTCCACCTCCATTGCTGCCGGAGCTGAACCAGTATCCCGTCCAAGATCCTCCACCGGAAGCCCCTCCTGCATCATAACTTCCACTGCCACCGGCGCTACCACCACGACCACCATTGTAGCTTCCACCATGTTCGCCACCACTGTAATGCTCTCCACCTGCATCCCCTCCAGGAGCCCAATGAGCACCATATCCACCAAAGCCATCATCTCCTCCAGGACTTCCCCCATTGAAACCGATACCATGTTCTCCCCAAGGACCCCAACCATCATATCCATTACTGCCCCCAGTGTTGCCGCCACTCGCTTCTCCACCGTAGTAATTTGTTTCCTGCTCTCCTCCTGCACCATAGGGGCCACCACCATACATACCTCCATGAGCACTCCCACCATAGCCAACTCCTTGGCCACCAAGGCTCCCAGCGATGCCATGGCCAGCACCATAATCTTTAACCTCTGCAGCAAGCAAGCCTCTAGAGGCAGAACAAAGGGGCACAACCCATAGCAGTGCAAATGCTTGAAGACTAAGAACTCTACTAGTTGCCATGGAGTGAAGCATGTTTGAAGTAATTAATGAGGCTTGCAACCATGCATGGGGTGGGAACGAAGGGGCTACACACAGCGTTTTATATGGAAATGGGTGGTGCAAGAACGCGTTTTTGTTAGGTCGTGGGCAGTGGCTGGGAAGCACAAGGATCGTGGCCCAACACCACTTGCACGCGAGGAGCGTTTCGGGCTTTACCCTATTAGTGCGCATTGGGCTGCAGGGAGGCAGTGTAGTGGCGGACATCCCAATAGTACTTACAGAGCTGCGTTCGCCCTACCCACCAATAACTAATAGAGATCGAGTGTCGCTGCTCCAGAGCTAAGAGCGGCTTGGAAGGAATATAACTAAATGTGCATATAATCTGTGGGTGGAGGGTGACTCCAGAATGGTAGTAATATGGCTTCAGAAGGACTCATACGGATCCTAATAAGACTCTCCATGACAGTGACACACATATTTTACTTCGCAGGTTTGTTTCAGTTCAAATTACTCATGTGTACAGGGAGGCTGATTCGCTCTCTAAAGAGCTCCATTTCCAATTTCCCACCATTGTTGGTAGAGTTTGTAGAGACAGCTTAGCCTTTTAACTTTGTTAGCTAAAAAAGATAAAAGAAGGCAGTATTAGCATGGCAGCATCATGGTGCTATTCTCAAGGTGTTGAACTGGCTCCATGGGTATTATAAAGACGTGTGAGGCATCTTACATGCAATCCTTTTGTATTTTGGAAGGCAGTCGAGGTGGCTGGCGACTGCTGCCTGTAGTTGAACAAGGATGGGGAGGGGAGGGATCCAATGCCCTGCTACAGTAATTTGCATGTAAAGTGGGGAACAAGTGCGACATGTGGAGAGCCATGGAATCTGATCTATGCCCCCCTTCCATCACCATCCATGTATAAGCTGTGATGTTTGCAATGGCAGCTAACTAATCTATTTCCTTCTTCAAGCATTCAAGAGAGGTAAAACTAGGCCCCGATTGCCAGATGGTTCTCCACTTTGTCTATCGATCCATTGCCGTTTGAACTAAAACTTGGGTAGGTTGCTTGGGTGGAGAGTATTGTGTTGGGGTATGACTACACAGATCCATCCATGATATATATATCCATCCATCACCACAGGGAGTGATCACTCCATTATACTCTGCACATGGTTAATAGGTTTACGTCAGGTTTGCGTGTACAAGACCACGTTTATGGATCCATGTAGGATAACATGGTGATCACAAAAGAGATGGATGTATATTTGAGGTTCATGGCTTATGAAGGGTTTTAATTTCATATATATTCTCAGATAGCGACCATATGCCTGTTCTCATGTCACTTTTTATTTTGTAGGAGCGTAACCATTTGTCCGTTACCAATACCACTTCAAGCCGGAGTTATCCAGAACTACATAGAGATAGTTGATGAGTTCCCTGTGAAACTCATTCGTCTTCACACGCACACACTAACACATGAAAAAGCGTGCATATGTGCATTACACAAAATAAAGATTATAGCCTGCATGGAGAGGGGAGTAGGATATATCTCCGGCTTCCCCTAGCTCATTTGTCACCACCCTTGTCATGTTCTTCTTTGAGGTGCATGTCATGGACACTGCAGTCCAAGTATAGTTCAATTGTTCAACAAAACAACCATGCTAGGTTCCATCAAATGGAGCAATAATTGATTGAAATGAAGTCGAAGAGAGCAAACTATTTTTTTTTGTTTTTGGTGAACCGGATACTTCTAGTATGGATACATCCAAAAAGGTCCGGAGCGCACTAGACAACTCACTCTTTCCAACCCAAAGAATGTCTCCAGAATGGTTGGCTACGTATGAGGTCACCCAATCTGCAGCCCCGTTGGTCTGTCCATACGGAGTGGTTGTCCTAGAGAGCAAACCATTTAAGAATTTTTGCTAATATTTCATCATTATGGAGTGAAATGACAATGATGAAACCAAATTACGTAGTCGAAGCAATTTCTAGTTAATTAATATTGTAGCCACACTCGATTAATAATTTTTTTTGACGAAACTCCTTTCCAACCCTTCCAATAATTCAAATACCCCGTAAAGCAGTGGTATTGGCTTGTCCTCTACTTAAAATTTGAAAAAACTCTAGATTGAGCTATGCACGGTGTGCTCTGCGGGTCAGAGTAATTTTTCTTGAAGATAACTCAACCACGATGATTGGCTGGATTCAAAGGGACACCAGTGGCGCAGGTGGGTGCCACCCTTGCTCCGGAATATTTGGGCCATGATGAGTGGCGATGTTGCTTTCCAAGCCAAGCATGTTTACAGAAAGGCTAATAGGATCGCAGATTAGGTAGCTTCATACGTGACTAACCACCCTGGGGGGCCATGTGAGTTGAGAAAAGGGAGCTAGCACTCCAAGATTTATGATTTTTTGACTTTTTACGATTCATCCATACTAGATGTGTATCTGCTTTAGCAAAAAAAAAAAAACAACTCTAGATTTGGCATACTAATTGTGTGAATATTTCAAGAATAAGGTCTTTACAAGATTGTTTAAAGGTGTCGATAGGCTTTAATTCAAGACCAAGGTCCTTACGGAACTAACCACGTTGAAACTTGAAACCACCATGCCAAGGCCAAGGCCTCACCTCGAACCCATGTATCACGCTTAAACCCGATTGCTAAGTCTTTTTCTTGCACTGAGAAGTGGAGCCTAACTGCGAATGCCGCCAACCCTTTTCAATACCGCCGCCGACGTCGCCGTGCAAAGCCGCGACTCCGGCACGAAGCTCGCCATCGCCGTCGCGAAGGAGGCCCAGAAGACCGCCACTGCCGGCGTCCCCAACCTGTTAACCACCCGACCGCCGGCGGACGGGTCCGGCATCGGCAGAGGAGCTGATGGAATGGCAGCGACTTCGAGGAAGCTGCCGCAGCGGCGGTAGCGGTTTGGGACACGCATATACAGACCTGGGCATAAATTTTCTATGCGGAGGTATTTCTGCGTAGAAAAATACATGCGGACGTTTGCACCAGAATCCGAGCCAGGCCATCAAAACATGCGGCAAGTCCGCACCTGCACATAAATATTCTATGCGGACAAAGCATCCGCATAAATTATATATGCCGAATTCCGTACAGAAGATCGCATGAAAACAAGATCTACGTAAGGTCCGCATAGACGTTCCATGCGGAGGCAAATCCGCATAAACCAATGTTATGCGGACGTAATGTATTTATCTACGTCATGTCCGGTGGAGGTTTTATGCGGAAGTAAAAAACGCAATAGAAAAAAATGTATGCGGACATTTTTCACTCGAGAAGCGTCCGCGCTTTTGGAGAAAACAACATAAAAATGTATTTACCAACGTAAATTTCTGCAACCAAATTAATCCTTACCAATTTTTAAAATACAAATTAAACCTTACTGATTGGTGGACGCGAGAAAGATCTGAATCTGTCCGAGGAATGTGGTGCCCCGCGGGCGGTCCTTAGGCCTACAGTATCCCAGCGCATCCTCCTCCGAATACACGCGGAGCCCCTTCTCCCCGCTCCGCCTCCGCATCTCCGCCGCGTAGCTCCGGTGCGCGTAGTACGCCTCGGCCTCGGCCGCCTCCGCCGCCGCCTCCTCCTCGTCTCGTCCGCCGCCAGAGTTGGGGACGACGGCGATGGGGAGGCGCTCGTAGTGGCCGCGGCGAGTGCCCTCGAGGTCGTCGATGCGGGCGAGGCCGCGGGCGGAGACGGCGAAGAGCTCGCCGGAGACGCGTCGGCCGGAGCCGGGGATGGGGAGGAGGAAGGGGATGCCCCAGGGCCCAACGACGAGGGGGAGGCTGGAGGCGGTGCGACCGGCGGCGACGAAGGAGGCGTCGCCGCTCCGGATGAGATCCTCGATGAGGCCGTGGTTGGGGAAGTCCCGCTTCAGCGTCCCGTACACGAACACCAGCGTCCTATCCATGACGAGCCGCAAATGCCCTCTCCCTTCTTCCGCCTGTTTATTACGTGCTGTCCCCCGGATTAAGAGTTGGACGCTGGATTGGATCTTGTGACCGATTTAGAATCCTTGATCGCTGGAATTTTTAATGGATATAGATGTGGATATTGAACAATTCTTGCAGGAGAGGAATCTCCAATTTATGTGTCCAAAGATTCTTGATCATCACCGGACAATCATAAAGGTAGGTCGGTTCCAAGACCTCCAAGGTATCCATAGAATTTCAAACCGCCATGGCTGTTTGGAAAAACAATGAAAAATCACTCCTTCTATCCATAAATAGAAGTAAAGCATCCCGAAAAAGAAAAATTAAGGCTCAGATATTATGAAGCAAACAGAGTACAAGAAAACTTTAGGATGACTCGGCAAGAGTTCGAAACTAGCTGGGTCAGAATGAGGCTATAAACCCTCATTGAACGATGAAAGGGAGAACAAGAAAACCTACGATGATCCGCCAAGAGCTCAAAACTAACTAGATCGAAATGAAGCTATAAACTCTCATCAATTGAACGATGAAAAGGTGGAGAGACAATCTAAGCTTGACTTTGAGATTTTCCTCGTACAGGCCAAGCCGAGAAGGAGAAGATCCAGTCACTCGGTCCTTGAGACTGGCGAGCTCAAAAGTGAACTTGAGATGAATAAAATGTTGAGCTCGGAGCAAGTTCATCTTCTCTTAAGTAAGGGCTGACTTGTATTTTGACTCGGAGTGGACTTTGGGCTCGACCTCTTTTAGAGGTGAGGATCATCGAGCTCAAGGAGAATGGTCGGATGACTGACTCCCAACTAAGACCTCAATTTGAGTCTCGCTTATGATGTAGAAAATCGAGAAAAGAAAAAAGAAAAAGGGCAAAAAAGAAAAAATTCAAGCAATCAGAAACAAAAACCTACAGGTGATCAAAAGAAACCAAGGAGAACATTGGAGCTGAAGAGGAGGAATTTTGCTGCAAAAGCACCCGGGAGAGAGCTCGAGCCATTGAGGAGATTTGCGAAAGAAGCAAGAAGTGCAAAATGAAGGAGGGTGTTATCCGTATATAGGGATGTAAACAACCTTGATTAAAGCAACACTTCGACTTTCCGAGCTGATTCAAACACATGCCAGCTTGGGATACAACGTGTGCGATTCATCCAGATCGCCGCATTAATAGCGCCTCAGAAAAACTCCAGAATAATATCTCGAGATAGCTCCGATATATAGCACTTTGAAAAGATCAATCGACGCATTAGAACTCTCTTCTAAATGCTTTATCTTCGATCAAGATAACGATACAACTTCCATCACGCGATCTAAGATTTAGTTCAACCTCGGAAGTGGAGGGCAAATGATGGAGAAAATATTAGACATTTAGACCTCGATATTAACCGAGATGAGCAAGTTTGGTGAAAATTGAGGTGCCACTTTGCTTGCTAATAAAGACCGGTAGTTATGGCAATACTACAGTCAATGTGCGATTGGCGTAATTGCCGCCACATATTGTTCTCGCGGGACCATTATTACGTTGTTAACATGCAATCAACTGTTACCTTATAGTTAAGGCACATCACGCCAAATCAGAAAATGGATCAGTATTCTATACTATATAAATGGGTGGCCCGAGAATTCTAGAATAAGCTTATTTTGGAGACTACTCTTTACAAATTTTATTTGTTTTATAATGTTGCTCTACTATTTTGATTTAAACATCGAAGGTCCTCCGCCGAAAACTTTCTTGCAAGTAGGCTTCTTGCAGATTAGCCTCGAAGGTGACCAGATCTTTTCACCACGATCTCATTCGACTCAATTCTTACCGACCTTAAGGCGAGTTGGACAGCGTCCCCTTCTTGGTTTAGAATTTAGGGCAGCCATGGATACAGATAAATATCTTATCCAAGAACCAAACTCCCACTGATTTTTTATCGAGACATCCAAACCGGCCCACAATTTTATTGAACAAAAATCAAGAATTTTGAAAAAGTTTAAAGTAAAAAAAAATCTAGACGATAAGATATACACAGAGTAGTGAAATATTAACAATTAGAGAAATTTCACCCGTTTTTTTTTTTAGACTCGCTCCTCTCGATCTCATTTTAGAGCCAGAGAGTGTCCGGTTGCTCCTTGCAGACCTTGGCCGTCTTCCTTTGGCCCCCGAAAGCCCTAGCGGCCATCAAGAAGACCCGATTCAGCCACTTCAAACCACCACCCTTGGCACCGCCGACAAGAACGTTGCCGGCAACCCCGACTGAACTTGATCTCCGAACATTCCCTCTCTCGCCCTCTTCCATCCTCGCCGGCGGACGCCTCCCTCCGCCGACCACTGAGGCGGATCTCCGCCGCCCAGAGGCGGCGAGATCGGAAGAGGAGGAGGAGACGGAGGAGGTGCCGGAGGGGGAGGAGGAGGAGGATAGAGATGGCGAAGTGCAGCAAGGACAGGGGCGCAGCTGGGCGCAGTCGGGGCAGAGGGGGAGGAGGCGGTGGCGGAGGCAGGAGGGGCAGACCCCGCCGCCAGCAGTGGGGCCGAGGTGGTCGCAGGGGTGGCGCCGGCACCGTCCGGGCTCCTTTCCCGTCATCGATCTCTTGCCGCCGCCGACCTCTCGGCCGTCGGATCCTTTCTCCGTGTCACGCTCGATAAATAGCGGGGGAGGCGGCGGTCGAGGCGGGATTTTGGTTTCGTGGGGGCAGCCGTGTCGGAAGTTTTTTTCTCACAGGTTTAAGAAACGGGTTTATAGAAATATCTATGCGGGAGCAGGATCTGACGTTGCCTTACTACCATGGAGACATCTTATCCGTTTGTTCGAGGATACACAAATAGGAAATGGTTTAGCGTTAGGTGTGACGCCGTAAATGGGTGGATGGGATGAATTTGAGGAGCGGGCCAACATCGTATCAAAATTCTGCCGCATGCACGACTTTTGAAGGCCGATGCATTTCAAACTTCCCCGGCAAGGTGTGGAAACTGTTTTGGATACTTTAATACACACGGTTCAGGAGTTGTTTTAATATCGTACCAACTTTGCCCTCTGTGGGTTCCTGAAAAACTTTGGTTTGAGGGCAGTTTGAGGACCTTCAGGGGGAACAAAGTATTTTTCCAGAAACCAGGGAGATTTTTTGAGTGGGAAACAAAGTTACTTGAGTTATTCAAACTTTGAAATCATTTAAAAACCTAAGGTTGTGGGAAAGAATATTCAATGTACTTGTATAACAATAGCAGCTGATTAGTGATAAAGGGGCATAAGATATGGCATGCTTTTGATGTTTTATTAATTATGCATGCACCTTTGGATGATTGCCAAGCTATACTAGAAGTCTTTCATAGGTCTGCAAATGGATACCTGACCCCATTCGGACTTGATTTCATATTTCAAGTCATATTTTGGACTTGAACCTAATCGATTAGTTGATCGTATAGGGTTGAGCCGGATCCATGAAAAGGATTTTAAACTTAACCTGAAATATGACCTAGATCCAATCTGAAATATTCTGCTTTTATTCAGGACTATGTTGAATTTCTAGTTCTAGTTAAGCATCTAGCTATTCTTTTTATAACTAAATATATAATAATTAATATTTAAATATAAAATTATTTAAAAAAATAAAATTAAATTAAAAAGAGTCAACTTAAACTTGAATTTTCTTTCAAAATTTTTATTTTATCCAAGTAATTAATTATGTTTGAATTTATAAACCATGATTTTTAAAATATATATTGTTATACATGAGGACATTGAATCCACCAAAATAAATAATGAAACATAAAAGTACAATTTAAGTGAAAATGAATAAAAGGAGATGTACTTATTGAGACAAAAAAGAGGAATTAATTTAAATGAGAGTTTATTTAATAAACTGGAAAGATACTTAGAGTGAAGAAAAATGAAGTTTATATAATTTAGATTCTTAATCTATGTCGGATCAAGTTCTGATCAGGTCAGACTCTTTTTTTTTTAACCAAATTAGATCGAGATGATATATAGGCTGGTTTAGGCCAACCTAAAAAGGTACAAGACTTGGACTTGACTTGGAATTTAGATTGGAGCTAATTTTTAAACTCGATCCAAGGGTCTTCAATTGGGTCAGATGCAGATCGGATCACTGTTCGACTTGACCCATTTGCAACTTTAGTTTTTCATAGTTATGAATTTTTTACTAATTAGAGGATAAATATTGCTAAAACTATGATTGGTTAATTTTCTTGCCTGGTTGCATCATCGGTTTAAGCAATTGTCTGCTACATGATTCAATCTTTCTTGTGCATATTTTCTTTTGTTTATTTATGGGCACATATTTCAGATAAATGGGTAATAACAAATAATCGATAATTGGATACAACTTTGTGCTCTTTCTTTCTTTCTTTTCAGTGCATTGTGCTAGCCTCATTGGCACGTCTAATGCATGATTTTTTTTGAACAATGTGTAATATAATATATGATTTTTTTTTTGAACAAATGTGCCTCTCCAAGATACTATGCTGCGGAAGTCTTCAACCCACTCCCTCCTCCGTCAACAAAACCAACAACAAAAATAAAAAGAAAGGGGAAGAATTCCCATCTCCCCGTGAGACCATACCAATTCACGGCAATACCGGCGGCGATGAGAAAATTCAAATCATATATACACTGCGAACAAAATCTAATGTATAAAAAAATATTTTAAATTCGTAAAAAATTTCCAACCCCGGTCACCTCCTCGTCGCTTCGTCCTCCCCGTCCCTCGACCGTCCGACCACGTGCGGCCTCCCGGATTCCCCCTCCCCCTTTTCGCTGATGTTGATGATGTGGCTATCGCCGGCGGCCTCCATCACCGCCCGGAGAGCTGCCTCGTCCGGCACCGCCTCCAGGTCCGACCGGCACACCGGGCACGTGGCGTGCTCCGCGAGCCACGGGTCGATACACGCCGGGTGGAACGCGTGGCAGCACACGGTGAGCACCCTCACGTCGTCGCCGCCGGCGAACTCCGCCAGGCACACCGCGCACTCCGCCCCGCCCTTCCCCTCCGTCACACCCCTCACGGCGGCGTACGGAGCCACCGGGATTAACGAAGCCAGCACCGCTGGGTCCAGCCCCGCCTCCTCCCCCCGCCGACGCCGCCCCGACTCGCCGCCGCCGCCGCCGAAGAGGACGGCGAGGGGGGTGCCGGCGAAGTGACGGCGGAGGTCGTCGCGGAACAAGTAGAAGGAGAAGTAAACGAAAATAAAGACGAGGATAATGATGCCTGGGAAGGGGAGGGCGTCGCTGGTCGCCGGCGGGGGTGCGCCGCCTTGGAAGGCCGCCGCCAGCCTGTCGGCGACCTGGCAGGGCTGCGACGGCGGCGTTGCGGCGTCGCCGACGAGGTAGTCCGGGAATAATACCATGGCGTCCGGAGTCGTCGCCGGAGCTGGTGGCGAAGCCATTGCCGGCTAGGTCGGGGGGATTCGCGTTGCATGGGGCTTTGGGGTTTTCTTTTTCTTTTTCTTTCGGTTTTGGATTCTTGGTGTGGTGGACCTTCGCTGTTAATTTGTTCGTGTTTTTTTTTTTTCTTTTTTGGTTTATTGGGAAGCTTCTCAATTCGCAGTTGGTACCGTAAATGATGATGGTGTGACGGGGGACGTGAAGGCTTGATGCGGGTATGGCGCCGTTGGGAGACGCTGGAGATGTCTCTGCTTTATACCAAGCAGCCGTTGGAGTTTATTTTGGTTTTTCTTCCTAATCTGTCGAGTTTGGTTTGCGAAAAGTATTTTTCCTTCTAAAAATATAGTTTTCGGAAAAAAAATTTTCTAAAAATAGAATGCTTGAAAATATACTTTTGGTATATTTGGTTAAACATGAAAAAGTGACAGATTTTCAAAGTGCTTATGTTTAATTTACCATCCACTTTTTCGAAAAAGTTGTGTAATTTATATTATACCCTTAATAAAAATTAAATCTTTAATGTCTCTTTAATGCTGAAGAGTCTTTTTGGAAAAAAATAAAAATGGAGTAATTTCCGCCTCATGAAAAAGTAACTTTCGCATGTTTCTCATGGAAAAGATTTTTCCATGAAATGTGGGAATCATATTTGCATGGAAATACAACTTTTCCATCTCTCTTCTTTGAAAACTCCAACCAAATAAAAGGCATCTTATTACTTTCCCGTTGACCATACTTTTTCCCCTTTTTTTCCGCGAACCAAACGAGCCCTTATGGATTTAGCTAACGCTTTGTAACATGGGTTCAGTTCTACGGTATGCGTTTTGCATCGAAGACAGAGTTGTTCAGTTTTGATGAATGCTACATCATCTACTTATAAAAATGAATAGCTATCAAACAAAACATGATATATACATCGCATTTTGCATGGTGCATCGATTTTGAATTAATGTTTGACAGCTATCTATCTTTATGATTCATCGAGAATTGTATAGCTACCTGCAGCCTCAAGGTTTCACTTCAATTTGCTTGTAAATTTGTTTACTAGTTATTGGGTACTCTTTTGGTCATTGCCTGGTTTCAACCGGTTCTCTGTTAAAAGTGGACGCTAGTGTTTTTCGAAGAGTTATGCCTTTAATCATGTAATATATAATTGCCGGACTCATTAATGCCCACATTTCCAATATTATTAAATTCTATTTTTGATTTGATAAAATAAATGTCAATGGGTTTATATAGTTTTAGCAACACATAGGGGAGAGGAATAATGCACAAGCATTTTTAAGAGCCAAAGGGAGCTTCATGAAATAATCTATGATATCTAGGAATATATTGATCAAAATTTTATATAACATTTCAGATTTGCTTGAATTTTTGTGTTATCTTGAATTGTATTATGAACTGGTTTTATTTAGAACAATTTATAATTTGCTCCTCTTTTGATGAATTAGGTCACTATGATGAAGCCCGTAATATATAACCTCTTTTATTTTTTTTCCAAAATAATATAAAATTGCAAACATGGTGAGTTTAATTCTCGTTGATTTTTTGCCTAGTGCAGCTTAACTTTGACTAGGCGTGTTCAAGTTTAGCCTAAGCCCAATAACACAAGCTCAAGCTTGATCCCTTTACCCACTTGAATAAGCAATACCCGAGGAACCTTAAACTATGACACTATTCTTAATAATCTAAAGGCTGCAAATACGAAAATTTCTAATAGAGATCCAAGTTGACATTGGCCTTAAAGCAATTTTCACCAAAAAAAAGGCCTTGAAAAGAATCTAAGATGGTTTATGCCTCTATAAATAAAAAAATCTTTACGCTGTGTAATTATTTTTAGCTCCATTAATTTGGCAATAGGGTTACAAATGCAATACTGACTCGAACCAGACTATCAATGAGATATTTGATCACCTTGTGCGTTGTTATCGTAGTTGCAAATAAAGAAGGTATTATGGCACAGTGCATTTTTTAGCATATCTTTCAATCGACCCAATGCCACGCCAATTGAAGAGAATCTGCTGTGGGGACTCCTTCATACCTCCTTGGTTTTCCTCCAATCATGAATACTAGTTGGGACCTTCCTTACTTACCTAAGGGATTGCATGAGTAGACCATCTATTAGACCCCAGGGTATTATAATTGCATATTTGGCCTACCATATTTGGTTTGCTAGGAACGTCTGAGTTTTTTAGAACAATATAATCAACCACCGAAATTCATATTAGAGAGGGTCATTATCTAAGCAACAGAAGTTATCCACTCACCTTTCATTAGAGAGTTTGTGACAGCTTAGGACATTTGGGACTCCACCTCAGCTCATACAGCGATCAAAATGACTTTCATCACTTAGGAGCCCAATCTCCAGGCTTCCTCAAGGTTAACATCAATAGTTGTGTGCTTAAAAGTGATAATAGAGGAGGCATCAAATTTATGATTAGAAGCCCTAATTCTCGACTCATTATTGGTGGAGGGAATCAGATTCATGACACCATCATCCTTGGAGCTAAGTTGAGGGCTGCTTGGGCAGGCATTAGCTATGAGACACTTTGCTTAAAAGTTGATTTCATCCATCTGAAGGGTGACTTGGCTATGTGATTGGTTGGATCTAGAGGTTGTCCTTGGGTCAGTCATATCTACTATGAGGGCAATAGAGCTGTGGATTGGGTTGCATTCTTTGCTAATATAACACTCTGATGATGTATTGTGGGCAGAGTGTACGATCATGCAACCTTTCTTTTGAGATGTTATATTTCTAACTCTTTTGGATGTACTCATATGAACTGATTTCTCTAATCTATTAAATAAAAAAAAAGGTGAATTTTATCGTTAGGTCTTCAGAAATTTCACTATACCTTCTGGTTCATATGGGTTCCATGGTCTAGTGGTCAGGACATTGGACTTTGAATCCAATAGCCCGAGTTCGACTCTCGGTGGGACCTTCAAAGTTACTACAATTTATTGTTTTTTATTATAAAGCTTTTCTTTTATTGCTGTAATGTATTATTATATATTTTGTCATACCTTTTTTACCGTGCAATTGGAATTTAATTCCCTTCGTTCCCGGTAATATATTTCGTCACACCTTTTCTACCGTACAATTGAAATCTAATATTCTTTATTCCTCGCAATTCTCGGCCCGTGGGATATCAAGGTTGAATCCATAAACTACAGGATAGCATGTAAGACTCCAAATTTTGTTGGATAATCTACGCCCATGCTCAAATCCGAGCCCGACCTAAATCCAATTAGGCTAGCCTGAATTATCCATTTGGGCTAAAAATAGATATTGATTGAAGTTTAAAAATTCATAATATTACTTCATAAGTAAATAAGCTGGTTAAAAATTGGGCTCCCTTCTATAACACAAGTAAATGATATATGATACATTTTTAATACTCTTTGTTTCTGGTAATATTCCGACTATGGAATATCAAGGTTGAATCCATAAACTAAAGGATAGCATGTAAGGCTCCAAGTGGGTTGGGCTGGGGTTTTTTTTCGAGCTTTGGGTTGGACTAAGGCTCAAAATTTTTTGAATAATCTATGCTCGAGCCAAGACTCAAGCCTGGCCTGAATCCACTTAGGCCGGCTTGAATTATCCGTTTGGGCCAAAAATAGATATTGCTCGAAGCCGATTAAAGTTTAAAATTTCATAATATTATTTCACAAGTAAATGTCCTAGCTAAAAGTTGGGCTTTCTCTTATAACACAAGTAAATGATATATGATGCATTAGTCTCAGCTAAACCCATTTTAATATGTCCTTTACTTTTTTATTATCCTTCTAAATAACAACATGCAAAAATAAATTAATTTGAGCTTGAATTTAGGTCTGAATTTAGGCTTTGTATGGGCTCGAGCATGAGCCGGGCCAATGACATACTTGAGCCTGGCCCGAAAAATAAATGGGCTCTGTATTTAAGCCTAAAGCAGGTTTGAACTCTTTTGGGCCTAGCTCGAAGCTCGATTCGAAATCGTTCGAGTCCGAACCTATTTTCAGCCCTAATAGCATGAGCATATATATAGTGAGCTGCTATTTTTTAAAAAATCTATAAAAAAAATAGTTATCTTCTTCTCACTTAATCATTACTTAGCATGTGTTGAATCCCAACTCATTGACAGGAGGTTATCCACAAGGATTTTTCATTGCATGCACCTCCAAGTGTCATGGAAAATACCGATATGGCTCTAAAGTTGGCTGTTTGAGGGATATAACCTTATCCCACTAGGCAAGATGTAATACTAGTGTTGGTTCATTGGAATGACCATTTGAATTGAATGGGAATTTCAACTCTGGACTCATTCTAATATTTGATATACCAATAAAGAATGGAATCAAAATTTCTTTTAACATCATGATTTCTTCATTCAAAAAAATGGGGTTTCTACTTATACATGTAAGGAATTGTCATTCCCATAAAAATGGAAATTATAGTTATTTTTAGTAATGAACTAATTAATAACAATTATAGTTTATTAAATATATAATTCAAAATATTATTTTATTACAAAATGAAAATATTGATTAGAATGTATTTTAATGTTATATCAACTATTTTTTAGAAGTTTATTATGTATGGCAAATGGTCGGTGTGCAATTCATGTTAAAGGTGGAAAAATACAATTTATTAAATATTATTAATTAATAAATTAAGTTATTAAAAAATAAATAATATAAAATTAAAAATATTAAATAAAATCTTAAAATATTAATAAAAATATTTATCCCCCATCCCTCCCCTCTTTTTTTAATTTTATTTTAGAACTAGGCCTGGGACCCTCACATTCTAACCCAAAATCTTCATTTTTAATGACAAAAAACTCCACTCTATCGCGAAAGCCAAAAATCTCACAGCATAAAAATATTGATTTAAGGTATAAAATATAAATGTAGAAATAATTAAAAAAATATAAAAATAGAAAATATACTAATGATATGCCTAAAAATAATTATATTCTAATATATAACTAGTTGAATTAAATATTAAAAATGAATTATTGTTCCTTTTCTCGTATTTCCTCATTTCACATCCAAATAAGTAAATGGAAATCACGATTGCCTTCCATTCTCTTTCTCATTCCAATACTTTTCATTCTCAGGAGCCAAACAAATAAAAGTGATGAACGAGTCAAAATGCATAACAAGTAAGGTTGCATAAGGTTTTGCAATTTAGTTTGTATAAAATACCATCTCCCTATTACTTATGAAATGACTCATGTAATTATATCGGCAAAAACTTGTGATATTAATTACTTGGGAGGGCTATGACTATCCCACCAAATGATAGTTTTAGCACATTTTATGAGGGCTGATGAATCTCCAGCATGGGTATTATATGAGGCTAGCTTTCTTATTATTTTTATTTTTATTTTTATGCCCTAATTTTAGTTTTAATTTGAGGGTAAAGAGAAACAAAAATATTCTAATTAGATAGACATGGTTCATAGAAAGAATTTTTTTACTATTTTTTTTCTTCTGAAAAGCTAATTTTTGAAAATATAATGTCTGAAAAAATGATTTTGGTATGTTTGGTTGACTATAAAAAAATAGTATATTTTATTTTCTAAAAAAATTATTTGAAATATTTATTATATTTTTAATAAAAAATATTATTTATGAATTTTGATGGCTTAAAATAGTTTTGAATTTTTTTTTTCAATTTTCAACTGATAAAAAATATTTTTTTATATTCTTTATATTTTTTTATAAAATATAAAAATCTTATTATTTTTATTTTTTAAAACTTTAACTAAATAATATATATATATATATTTTTTTGATGAATAATATATATTTTTTTGACTGGAACCAAACGAGTGCAAGGAGGAAATGAAAATCTAGCAGAGCTAACAAAAACCAAATTGCAATCATGACCTATCTGGATTTTTCTAAATTCTACTTCCGCGGTGGCACGGAAACGGGCATTACAAAAATGGCAACCCTTCTCCTCAGTGAGGTAACCTCATGTACTCACTCCGCCACCTCCCCCCTCTCTCTCCTTAACCGAAGATAAGATCCGCTCCTCTCTCCCTCTCACTCTCTTTCTCTCGGCCATGGCTTCCGATCTCTCCCAGGTGAGATCTCGAGTCTCTACCGCACCACTTTGATCACAGATCCAGAGCTCTTCGGGCCGCAAATGGCTTTCTAGGGTTTGGATCCGTGCCTCTCTTCTTGGGTTCTTTTTCACCCTTTTTATTCTCTCAGCTTCTCACAGAAGTGGTGCCTTTGATCTCAAAATCTGAGTTTTTAGATATATTCTTTCCTTCCACGTGCTAGGGTCTGGAAATTTGCAGCTCATTTCGCTGTTTTTTTTTTCCCCTGAATGAGACCATTGTGTCTGAGCTGTGATGGAGATTCGAATTTAATTATAATCGTTTTAGGATTTGGGTTTCGTTGGTGCTGCCAAATTAGGGTTCTGATCTCCGTTTCTATTGTATTTTAGCTATAAGTTTACATGGATTATAGCAGCAACGCCATAGAGATCATTCCGGAGGCTACTGGCCCTGAACTCTGGGCTCAGGCATCCGATGATCAGGCTGTATGGGCGACCGAGGATGACTACCGGAGTTGGAAGGGAGAACCCTCTGCAGATACTGCGTCAAATCCGGCCTATGGTGATCGCCAGTCTCAGACAAAATCCCGGGCTGGAGGCGAGCAGCCCCCGAGCAAGAAGCCACGGGATTCTTTGGAAGGAAATGGGTCGATGAGCAAGTCGAGAGCGATTGGGAAAATGTTCTTTAAGACCAAGCTCTGCTGCAAGTTCCGAGCCGGGACGTGCCCCTATATCACGAACTGTAATTTTGCGCATGGAATGGAGGAGCTCCGGAAGCCCCCGCCCAATTGGCAGGAGATTGTGGCCGCGCAGGAGGAGGGGGCGGAGCCAAGGGAGGAGCATCAGATACCTATTCTGACTTCTTCTAGTTTGGGCGGGGATGGACAGAGGTCTTATAAAGGGAGGCACTGCAAGAAGTTTTACACTGAGGAGGGGTGCCCATATGGAGATATGTGTACGTTTCTGCATGATGAGCAGTCGAAGGCTCGGGAGAGTGTGGCGATTAGTCTGTCACCGACAGTTGGAGGTGGTGGATATGGTGGTGGATCGAATGGGTCGACTCAGAAGCCTTCAAATTGGAAGACTAGGATCTGTAACAAGTGGGAGATGACTGGGTATTGCCCTTTTGGGAGCAAGTGCCATTTTGCTCATGGGGCTGCAGGTATGTTGTAGTTATTTCACTCTCAAATTGCAGTTCTGGTGCAAAAATCACTGTGAATGTGATGAAAAGTAGATATGCTATGGTATGACTTCATATTTCCTTAAATGAGATGGATATGATTTTGGTTCTTGTGCCATTGTTTCTATGGTTGTAAATCTTGGACCATCACAAAGATTTATTTTGAGAGACTTTTCTTGAACTAGAATGACTGCTTGCGTAATACAATATCATAAGAATCAACCTTTGGTGGATATATGTTTGAGTGCTTCGTATATACATGCCTATATACTTTCTAATTTGCATCTGTGCATTGTTTTGTGTATTGGTAGTTTCTGTCTGCTGTTGATGCGCATGACAAGTAACTCTGTTGTTCATATGTCTATTGGTGGATATATTTCTGTACTGTACTCTCATTACATTAATAATACTACTTAGGCTGTTGCCTTGCTGGCCACCAAAAAGAAAAACAATGATATATATATATATATATATATATATGTTATGCTGAAATTGTGTAACTCCATAATGAAAAGACAGTATGGTTTGTGCATTTTGACTGCTTGCTGGCTTTGCGGCCTTTTAAAGAACAATGCACATTCTTTACAAAAAATAGTATCTGGTTAGCATAAAAGAAAGGCCTCCAAGAAGCGTTTCATTGTCTAAACAATCTGGAACTATGGGAATGCATGCCAACTGGCTGTAAATTTTCTCCTTCTTTTTTGGTTTGCGTTACTTCAATTTTTACTGTGTTAATAATGCTAATTATTGCTTCACTATTAAATACATTTTCCGTCAAAGTCCTGTGTTCTCATTGATGTGCAAATGCCTAGTTGCAGAACTTCACAGATATGGTGGGGGGCTTGTGGAGATGGAAGGTAGGGATGCTTCTTCAGCAGCTCCAGATTCGAAGCAGGCTGGGGTATCAACAAAGGCTCCTGCAGACAATGCTGTTGCATCTGTGACATCAGTTCCTCATGTAGATGTTTATCATATGGGAGTTCCTTCGCAGAGGTCAACCATTGTCAATCAGAGGCAGGGGCTGAGTCAGGGTCAGAGGACTCTTCAGAAATGGAAAGGGCCAGACAAGATCAGTAGGATATATGGTGACTGGATTGAGGAAAATGAGTAGACGCATAGGTGATGATATAGCAGGACACCTGGATGAGAAAATAATAAAAGTAGTTCATCTCTACTAACTTTATGCTAGTATGTTGTTTAGCCTTTATGTCATAATTGCAATGAAACTGGTGGGTTTTGTAGCTGAAGCGATAGAAGGGAAGTGCTACGCCTTTTTTGAGTAGCTGAATCTTAAATAACCTGAAGGTTCCATTAGAAAGACAGTTGCTAGTTCTTACGACCTGAGCTTGTGTAGCTTGATGGGAAGGTGTGTATTCTTCACAGCCTTATGATTTTCTACGGTCATTCCGTATCATGAGAGGAATGACCAATTGAGTCTTTATGGTGCTCGTGTAGTTTCACAGAAGCAGAACCATATGTTTACTAGATCTTGTGCTTTGATGACTTTGATTGATTAGGAGCTTACTGCTATGTAATAGCTAATTGGTCTGTATCACCAGCTGGTTCACTATCAGGTTTCTCTGTCAGCAAGTGAAGATGAACAATTGAAGAAGGCTTGCCTACTTCATGCTTTTTGGAGTCTATGGAAGGTTTGTAGCTTGATTTGGTTTCTGTTCTAGCTTTGCTGCTTGCTGCATTGACATTAGTGTACTTGTTGTTCTTCCAATAATTCTAATGACGATGCATAAGCTAGTTAATGAATTGTCCCAAGTGTTTTTACGGTGAATAAATGTTTTATTGTTCTTCCAATTTCCATGCATTGACAGCTTAAAATTGTTTTATTAGCTTTGAGACATAAATTAAATAAAACTGCTGAAATTGGAATAACATCAGAGGGTAGTGCTAAATAGGAATGCTTGATGAATGAGGATAAATCTGACACTAGGTGATTGGGAAAGGCATGATAGTTACGGTTATGGCATGAACAATGCATTAGTTTTAGAAACATGCAGACACTGCAGTTAATACTCTTGACAATAAATTAACAGCACATCTTATGTGTAATATGATTTTCCACTGTAAATGCAACACTTAGTGAAGTGGAGTTTTTTTTTTTAATTCAAAGAGGTAAAAAAAAACTTGGTGGTTCTACATCCTTGTTCATAAGCAAAAGCTTCATCCTGTTATCTTTCCGGTTATAGTTTCAAGTGCTTCCATTCCTAAGCAAAATTCGAGATGGTGCTATTTTTTTCTACCTTTCCTCATATTGATAATGTCTGGTAAATGAATGTGGCATTTCACTTAGTATGACAAGTTTTGCAAAGGTCAGAAGTCCCATCCCAGCCACTTGGTTATATTTACTAAATTTATATGCCCACATGGACAATGTTAGATTTACGAGATCACTAGTGCATATCTTTTTAGTATTGTTCATTCTGGAGTCATTTATTATTAGAAGCAACTGAAAGTCTAACAATAATTATGCACTTAAACTTCCAAATAGTCAAAATTAAAAATAGTTTTCCAATCACAACCATCTTGTGCATTGTTTGAAGGACTATCAGTCAACTTCTTGAAGGACTTGATTTTCTTGTCATTGTGTTCTTGCTGGTGTCATCTTATGAGCATTTCCCTGTGGGAGGTGACTTGGTAGTTGTCGTGGTTTTCAATTATGTTTTTAAGAGGTTTTTTTTTGGTGATGAGAAAGCATAAAGGTTATACAAAGGTAAGATGCCATGGAGCACTATCAGGAGCATATTTCCGTCAAAGTAGAATAAAATGAAACACCATGCTTAAATTGTAATTTATGTGTCAGAGTATCAAAGGTCTTGTGGAAAACATGTGAATCTCTGAATGTGAAGGCTTGGCCTTCTAGTCATGTGGAATTCTCTATTTAAGGATAAAAATAAAAATCTTTTTGCTTGTTCTTGAGCTGGATCATTCGATTTTTATTATCTATGCATCAAGCATGGTGTGTTTTTTTCCGGTGTTTGATTATGTCCAATAAAGATTCTAAAAAGTATTGCAGAAGTTTCTTTATTGAATACTACGAGGATGTTTGATGAGAAAATTCTATTCTACCACTGGCAGGAACATGTGGAAAGCAATATTATCCATACTCCAAGTAGTTCAAGTTTCAAGGATTTTATATTTTTGGTCAGACATGATTTGGTAGAAAATATCAGTATTGAAAAATTCTGATTTAAAATGCTTTTAACTTCAGCTATTATTTGTAAACAATTAGATAAAGAATGACCTATGCATTTAGTACTTTCATAAAATAAGGATATATCACATTGACCAATAATAGGGGCTATTGCTTGGTGTAATGGTAAAAGGCTTGGGCTGACAAGCACAATGATGCGTGTTTAAGCCCTGGGGCATCCATTTTGTGTAAAAAAATGCCAAAATGTTTGGTCGATGCTCAATTCACCCCTCTCAGGACCTCAGATTGCAGGTACCAACAATATTTTGACACAATCTCTTCTATCTCTCTCTATGTGAATACGTAGTTTCGTATCGAAAATATGTATATATCATTATTTTTTTTATTTTAAAATATCATGATTTAGAGGTAGTTAGAGACTGATGCAAGGTTCACCATACTAGTGAGTACTGGCCCATACTGAACGTACCATATCATACCAATATTGAACTAAGATTTGGTACAAGGGACGTATGAAGTCTCAGTACGCCAAACCGATTCTTATACCAGACGTACAAACACTATATCTGCATGGTGCCGGTACGGACCTTGGGTGGATGTTTCCTTAGAAAAAGAACCCAATGTTCAAGTTTATGATAAGCCTTGTACCAAAAGGCAAAGTTTTTATTTATACAAGTTATTGATTTTTCCCACTTACATAGGTTTCTTGATATAGTTTAACTGCTCATTCTGTCATGCCCAATGGATGAAAAAGGGTGCCTAATTAGTGCCTACTTGTTGTCCTTCCCACGCCACACCAAATTAAAAAGAAAAAAGAAAAAGAAAACCTTCTGATGAGGTTCACATAGAACTTTTCTATAATTAAATATGCATCACAAATCAGCTTATGTTTTTAGGTACAGTAGTTTGATTCCATTTGTAAGCGATATTTTACATGAGCGCCTCACTTAAGCTGTTATTTGAAACCAGTGCATTAAGGTTGTCTTTTTAGCTTCACAACTTTCTGAATATATGATAAGAGGGGATGAATCTTTGAGCCATTGTTGTATGTAGTTCAGTTGCTTTTATATTAACCAGAGAGGGAGTTGCAGTTAGTGAGGAAGCTATCACTTGCATGGTGAGGTTTAAGAGGTTACTTGGTTCTTTTCACCTTTCCGTTGGCTGTGCTTTCTAAAGATCCATTTGAAGCTAAAACACAGGTTCTTCAAGCTTTTTGGGTGGTTCTTTGCAATGAAAATGTTGAGGCATGATAATATTTCGGGTAGCTTTCTATTTGCAAACTGCTGCATGCTTCTTTGTGAAGAAGAGGATGATTCATTATGATTCACTTTATTCTGCATTATTAGTTTTTGAAGTATAACTGGTGTTTCTCCAAACTTTGATTTACTTGGGCTTTGCCTCTATTTGTTTTGGAAGATTGCGTGGAGCATTATTCTTAGGCACTTCTGCTGCCCTAAACATTACATCTCTTTCAGTATTAGATGGATAGTTCCCTTTGCAAATGCGCTTCTTCTTTGTTTTTTTTTTCCTGCTTCCACTTTCCACATTGCATCAATTATGATGGATGGCCTTGTTGCCAATTATCCTTCTGTGCAGAAAAATATACGCAAATGTTGCCTTGGAAAATTCAAAGGAAAAGGATTATATGTTCTCTCCGGTTAGCAGTATGACATTGATAGGTATCTAAGGAACAATGTTGTTATTTTGAGCCGTTTTCTTTGAATCGTGAAGGAACGATGACTCATATTCTTCAATTGTCACTAAAGATGCAAACCAAGTGTTTGGAACCAGATAACTCTGGTTCCTGTTTATTTGAGGTAAATCAATGTTTAGAATTGTTGCATGCTGCTGCTGCTTCGTCTTCTTATACTCTACCAGTCGAATGATCCCTGTAATGAGCTATTTCTTTGTTGAAAACTTGGACACGGGCATTTATTACATGTTAAACTAGTTAGCCTGATCGCCTGTGGTTAATTCCTCCTGTGCCTCTTTTGTTTGAGGTGCGCTATGAGAAAGGATGCTTCCCAGCAAATGATTTGTTCAGTTGATCAGGCATTTGGCGGCCATGGTTATGATCAGTTTTCTGAATTTAGGGGTTATCAGCCACATCTTTCCTGAACTGGCATCGCAGAAGAAACTTCTGGTTTGGTGGAATAGATTCATGATATATAGGATCCTAAGATGAACTTCCATTAACTTGACCTTTTTAAGTTCAGATACCCTTGTTTTCTTATTCATTTCGATCCAGTTATCGAGATTGGCTAGCTTAGGTCGTTTAATTGGTTACTCGGTACTCGTAGATATTTTGAGAGTTAGAACTTTGAAACGACCCATCTTATTAGAGTTTGAGCTTGTACTCATGATGCTTGTGCAAAAAGAAAACCTCGGTAACAAAACATGAGGTTTCAGCTGGTGGTCGTGGTAAAACAATGTCCTCTAAAACAGGCAATCAGGCTAGGAATGGTTGTCTTACTGCCAGAAGAATAATAGAGGACTTACTGATTTCTGGGGCTTTACCCGGCTCGGGTGAAGGTGTACATGAAGTCCTGCGAGATGGAGACGCAGTACTCCATACCTCACTGTGTAATCGTTTTTCTCTTATTATCTTCCTGTTCTCTAGCCTACCATGCAGTGCATGGTAGTAAAAAAAAGTGAGAATTAGAAAACTACGCATTTATCTGAATTGGCCTGTGAGGCATTTTGCGGTATGTAGAAGGAAAATGGAAATAAACTAAAAAAAAAACTACGTGTTTATCTACATTGGCCTGTCTTTATTTGGATTGCCGACATCCTATTCCTCGAGGGTGACTCATCCACGGTGATTAACTGAATCCGAAGAGTGGACAGGTATGGAGATGGCTACTTGTACGGGACATATGCAGATTGATGCAAGAGTTGACTTTCTGTCAGATAGCTCATATGTATCGAGAGGCGAATAGTGCAGCAGACAAAGTTGCCTTTTATGTTGCCCGGCACTCTAAGAAGGTCATCTAGACAAGCTTAGCATATATTCCACACCCATTGTATTGTTTACTTTTACTTGATATGGCAGGTTGTACTCACGTTAGAGGTATATGAAATGAAATACCGTTTTGACCAAAAAAAAAAAAACAATCGTGGCGGCAAGAGAGGCACGAAGTATCGACCTTTGCGCTATAGCCAACTACACCACCACGCCGTTTTTAACATTTAAAATCCTTTTGACAGCCCGATTGTTTTTTTTTTTTAGACACTATAATGGAGTAGTAGGTCGCCTTATCTGTCCTTCAACTCCAACAATTCAAGCGAAGCTACGTAACAGATGAACATCTTTGGCAATGTAAAGTTTGAGTCCTTTCTAGAGTGTCAGGTAATTTAATCACCTAAACATCTTTGGCAATGTAAAGTTTGAGTCCTTTCTAGAGTGTCAGGTAATTTAATCACCTAAAATGTGTGCATCAGATTGTTAAACAAGGCAGAACATCTTATTCCATTACCTAAATGTGGTTGATATATAGATGATGGAAATAGAAGTTTTAGTTCATTACATGAATTGAATAGACATTGAATTATTGGCACTCGCATTTCTCCGATGTCTATTCTAATACAAAGTGCAAACTCTTTATGGAACAACTTCATGCATAAGACATCTTACCTTCAAGACCTGCATGCGTTTAGGTGGCTTACTTGGCTAGAGTGTGCGCTTTTAAGCATAAGTTCAGAGATCCATAAGTTAGTTCGCTACTTGGCTCGCTCATTTGCTCGCTTGTGCTTGATTAAGCTGAAAGTTGAGCCGAGCTCAAACACACTTAAGTGCTCAGCTCCGTGAACAGGTTGCACTTGAATGTTGGCTCTGTTCACATTCAGTGGAAAACTAGTACGGCTTGACTAAAACATGGCCTAGAGCTTCACCGAGCCGAACTTCAGTATTTGATATGAAACTCAGTTACAGCTTGAGCTAGGCTTGAGCAAGTTGAGTTACCTAGCACGGATTGGCTTAACTTGTTTGCATCTCTAGAGTAAATTATAATTTTTTAAACAAAATTTATATTTATTATACTTAGATCCAATAATTTGTAAAACCTACACTTATACTCAATTAAATTAATGATGTTAGTGAATCCATTTATCTTATATGAAAAAATTAAAATTGTCCTGTGTTCTTAAGTGGTTATTATGTCACATAAGGTCTTACTTTTATTATTTTTAATTTTTTTTGACCTAGTATTTAGGTCGCATTTATATTCTATTAAGTTATGAATAAAATATTGGATCAAAATAAATCTCAAAAAAATAATTTTATTTTTATTTTTTTAAGTTGAAGTGTAATTTATTTTAATTTTTTGCGGCTTCGGATTCTTCGGAATACCATTTCTTTGTTCCAATAAAATTCTTGTTTTCTAATAATTTCTCAATACCATTGTTCCATCGCAATAAAGACGGAATGGAGAAACCGTCCGACTTCGACTCGATCCATCAGCACGGTTACCGGATCCCACCGATTCCAACGGTCTCCCGCCAAGCTTTTGATAGTAGTTCTTCTCTTTCTTCTTTCTCAACGGTTAGAAGACGATGGCTTTTGGAAATGGCATGGAGTTTTCCAACCTTCAGAAGCTACGAAGCCTCTATGTACCCGAGCTGCCCCGTTGCCTCCAGGTCCTCTCTCCAACCCTCCAGCCTCTTAAGTTCATCATAGAAAGGAAGCGAGTTGTATGGGTTATGATGAGTGTTTGGGAGAGGTGGCAAGGTTTTTGATGCAGAGGCATTTGATGAATCTCAGATACCCTTCTTCTTTCTTGAATATTTATTCAAGATGATTTCCTATTCTTGAGGTTCTTCTTTTGTTTTTAAAGTAGAGCTGCATTTTATCTCCCCTCTTGCCTTTATATATAGTATAAATACAAACAAAACAATGCTCCTCATCATTTGTAAAATGGCATGATTTCTTTTAATAAATAAAATGTGTAAATTATGCTTGGGCAAGTATAACTCAATTAGTAATGCATATAAGAGAGGCACTAAAACAATAGTTATTTTGAGTACCCAGGAAAGTATTTCACTTTTTTATGAACTTCGAGTACCAAAAGACTATTTGCAATATTTTGTATACAATTTGTCAGGGATCAGATGTTCAAGTTGAGATTGGTGATATCACAACAGTTATGGATCCACTGGATGCTCAATCAATTCAAAGATCATTTCCCCTTACTTATGGTCAGCCACTGGTACACCTTTTTAGCTCATCCAACAAAATCTCCCTTGATGTGCATGCTCCAAAAGAACAAAAACCAATTAGGTAATCATTATCCTTGTCATTTGTTTTGTTACATGTTTTATAGTATATTCTTTTTTATAGCAATACCTTGGATTTGAACTGTGATTCTCCTCTAAGGGCTTTAACCAACAAATAACAATTGCTGATATATTTAAAGAAATTGGCATGTTTTAAGCATCAACAATGGCAGTTGGTTCACTCTCCAATTATTATCAGCATGCAGCTTTTCCATTGTAGTTCATTTTTCCATTATGGTTACACTTTTTTTGGAGAAAACTATGGGCAGAAGATGTGCCCATCAACATTTCATCAAGTCTATGAAATATTACATGTTTTTTTTGTAAAATGGATGTTGAAAACTAAATATTAAATCAATGTCATATTAATAGCTAAAGTTGGAAGTGCATGAGAACTCTATCTACAAGACCTATGTAGGCTAGGAGAAATCAACCACATAAGATGTGAAGGCTATAACTCATCTAAATAGAAATAGACGAGTTGCTCCCACCCTTCCTATGTGTTCCCCATATGCTTTGTTCGCTCAAATATACTAACTTCTATATGTTAATATTTATGCAATATCACTTCATATATAACCCCTATAAAATATACTTCTTTAATCTAGATCATTAAGGGTTTGTTTGGTTTGCTGTATGTAGGTCAAATGGGACCAACTTCATTGAAGTAGCTTAAGCTTCCCCGTTCTAAAGCGATATAGGATAATTTCTTTCCTTAATTTGGGCTATGTGGGAAGCTGCTCGAGATCTTCTTTGGGCCACCCAAATGGCTGAAGCGGTCTCCTCAAGGGTTGTATTGAGTTCAGATGCCTGGTTACACGCAACCAAATAATACCTAAATTAGAGAAAGAGAATAAAAGACTTCATAAATAATTATAAGGCATGGATTTTTGAAATAACAAAAAAAAAATCAATTTTCATATCAAGTAAAAGTAAAGGGAGGAACTCAAATTTGATGGAGCCATAAATATCTATAATTTTTTCTAAACACGCATCTTAGATAATGGGAGAAAAATGTTAATTAATGCCACTTAATCACATAGTTCTTTCAACCCTTGCGATATTGGCATGCAAAACTCAAGATTCAAGTAATGCCACTTAATGAACAGAGCAAAAGCCAAATAAACAGAAGAAAGGCAAGAGGTGGAAAGAAGTCTCTAGCTCTGAAGAAACCCGTAACGTTCGTTCATCACTCGTAGCTCTCTCTCTCTCTCTCTCTCTCTCTCTCTCTCTGTCTTCCCCTCCTTTTTTTCTGGGTAATATTAACGGCTACCTTGATTGGCACTCTAAACAAGCTGGTGTTACAATTCAAAAACTGTGGAGATTCATCTCTCCAGAGTCCAAAATGTCAACTAACATTTCCATTTACTCCCCCTCTTTATAGCAAAATTAATTCATGTTGGATACATATGCTTCCTTCTGCTGCTGCGGCTGCATGTTTTGTAATCTTGATTTTGTTAGAATATTGAGCATTATGTGAGTTAAGTGTTTAAGCCAAATTAAATGTAGGACCCACATGTTTAATTGAACAGGTCCAAGAGGAAACATATTCTACTCTAGAATAACGTGATATACTCACATGCTCAAATTCGTTAAGTAGTGAATTAGATAATTGGCTTCAAAGTATTAAATTGGTAATGGATTATTGATGGAAAAATATGGATCCTACATTGAGAGAACATATTTCAGTAAATGGTTTATATAGTGGCAGATTTCAGTTTTTAAAACCGTCAACTGTCAACAGTTGTGTCTGTTCAAAGAATTTATTAACTTCCTATAACTGCCATTCGGTTGTAATATATAATTATCCTTCACTCCAGAAATCTGTATGTCTCCAGAAATCTGCAGAATCTTTTTTCTGAAGTTGCAAACAGATTTTCAGATTTGCTCTCTCTCTCTCTGCACTTGTTTCTTTATTCCTTCCAGCCCATTCCCCTAATTGAGTACTAAACATTGAGTTTCAAACAAGGCTTGAAGATTGTAGTGCTTCATCTTCAAGAGGTTTCATACCGTTTTATCCTGGGAGACAAACGTCTATACAAACCTTAAGCACCAAGAGGGAGACGAATTTGTCTTAAGAAAATTGTGTTAAACACAAGACTCGGTTATCAAGTTCAATTAACATTCGAATCATTGTAAGTGGTTATATACAAATTATGTTTGCATTGTTTTTATTTATCTCAGAATTTTAATACTGTAGTATTGATAAATTTACCCCATAACAGATTTGCAGCCTTCGGCTCGTTCCTTCCTTCCTTCTTTCCCATAGTTTATGTGCTCTATATCACTGGTTCCTACTTTTGTTATTATCTTGACGTTTATGCTGTCATAATATAATACTTGCTGACTTCCAGGGTTGGTGTAGTCTTCTGTGGCCGGCAATCACCAGGAGGACATAATGTTATTTGTGGGCTACATGATGCTATAAAGTCTCACAACCCCAAAACTACCTTGCTAGGATTTTGTGGTGAGTGTCGATATTGTTCTTGCATCAGTTTATGTATGGCAAGTCTTATCATATTCAAAAGCATCTCAATTGCAGCTTGTTTTAAGAAGAGAAACAACCATAATGTATGACATAATGATTCTTTTTTTTTTTAGGAGTTCCATTTTGTTGATTAATATGAGCAAGATAAGTTTTCTCACCTAACAAACCAATTTTGATTTGCCAATTGGTTGATAATGTATTTTCCAAAATAATAGTTCTAATGTAGTCTGATAATATTTTTCCTGAAACTCTATCTGTAACGCCTGGCACATAATTATTAATTATATCGTTGATTAGTTCGTTATGCTTTGCTTCAAGACTGTATAATTGAAACCTTTTTTTTTTTTTTTTTTCTCGAGTGGGAACATACCCCTTGTAAATCTCTAACTTGAGAAAGTCAGTTGTAGTCAGAGCAGGACACCAAAGCCTAATCTCCCAATTAAAATTTCCAAGAGGATTTGATACATATAACAATATCCTATGATTCAGTACAAATACTAAATTTGAATATAACAATCAGATTCCATGATTTTTGGAGATTGATCTAAGCTGATATACTAAGATTGTGTATGCAATATGCGGCAGTTGTGATATCCAATATCGTATATACTATAATAGGTGAGAATGTGCATGATTTATCAAGATTGTGCATTCAATATCTGGCAGCTGTAATATCCAATATCATATATACTATAATAGGCGAGATTGTGCATGATTCTAACAACTGTAATAAAAAAAAAAGCTAACAACTAATTAAACTTGCCAATTTCAGAATGTATTGATGTGTTACAAGGTAGGCTAGGATTATTCTCAACTAATCCAATACCTGGCTTAGATTGATGGATACAAAGGAAACTAGAATAAAGTTAGATATTAAGGAAATAACCAAGAACCAAGTGCATCTTGGATATGATGTATGAAATCCATAAATAATTATTATTCTTAGAGCAAGACTCCTTTTTATATAAATTAAGGTATATCATGTTGTTGATTAGTCTGCGATTCTCTTTTTAAATCTTGTTCCTTGCCTCTTTTGCTTTTTTATAGAGCATATATCTTCTTCATCCATTTTAGGATTTCTTTAGCATATATTAAGATGAAACCATTAATAAGTTGTTGATACTTACAATTTGGTTCATGCCACTTTTTATTGAGCTAATCTACATTATCTAGTGGATATGAGGGACACTGAATCTACAATGACAAAAATATCCTAAAAAACATAAAGCTATAGAGTATAAATGTGAGGATACGTGCGAGCATGTGTTTAGTCCCACATCGGTTGGTCACTAGAGAGATCATGGGTACTTATATAGGACTAAGAAATCTAAATAATACTTTCGGCTAACTATTTTAGGAGAGATCCTGGGTTGTGACTAAGGCTGCAAATGGGTCGGGTCGATCTGTGACCAGACTTGACTTGACCCGCATAAGACCCGACCTGACCCGAATTTTAGGACCCGCGGGGCCGGGCCGGGTCCTAAATTTGGACCCGTTCTATTTTTCGGGTCTGGTTGGGTCCACCCAATCTCGACCCGGACCCGACCAGATCCATTGGGTCAAATTGTTTTAGATGTTCTTAGGACCGACTTGTTGAATTTAGAGAATGTTGAATTTGAACATGTGAATATAGCTTATTTACTAAAATGTTTATTTCATTTTCCAAAAAGAATTAGGGCAATAATTGCTTGATGTTATTTACTATTATATAGTGGAACATCGAATATAAGAATACATAGACTCGGACCCGACCCGAATGACCCGTTAGGTCAAAATTTGTTAGCATGGACAAGACCTGACCTGACACGATTTTCAATCGGGTCGGGTTTGGGTCTAAAATTAGGACCCGAACAAGAAATCGAATCGAATCAAGGTCACTCAGGACCCGACCCGACTTGACCCATTTGCAGCTCTAGTTGTGACAAATTGTCACAACCCAGATCCGAACATGATTTGTTACACCTCAAATCCGACTTATGATACGGTCGTGCTACTGTAGGGAGTTGCCGCAATAACACGAAGCCTGTGATAATAATAATTTTTATATGTAACAAGATAAAATTTCATTTGCTCTTCCTCACTCTTAGCAATCTTATTGATTAGAAAAAAAATAAGAAGACAAATGAGCTATGTGGCTCAGTAAGTAACCATGCACTATCTTACCGGATCAAGCATAAGTTTTTTTTTATGTCAATGCATTATTTCAAGAAATTAACAGTTATAGCAAAGTAAAGCATTTTATAGTACAATATATTAAAACAATTCATAAAGCCAATTATACACGCATAAATTATTCATAAAACATGGTTCTTGGTGTATAGCATAAATCATAAATTATTTATTATTGATCAAATTACTGCTCTCAGACTAAATGCTAAGGTCACTATTATACCCGTGACAAGGCAGTAATCGACAAACACCAACTACTATTACCCGTTGGTAGGGTCCTATGCAACTATTATTATCCATTAGTAGGTCATATGCCAGCTACTATTACCCACTGGCGGAGTCGTATGTCACCTACTATTATTCGATAGCAGGGTCGTAAAAACTGAATATCGATTTATCCCACTTTTAGGGTCCATACATAGCTATCTGAGAACCTTTTTGTCATAGTGATTAAGACAATATTCTTAAATTATATCTCTTAAATTACATTTTCTTAACCCATACGTGAATAAAACATCAAATGGCTTTATTGAGTTCATAGCCCATAAGCATTTCATATATAATATACTCAAGATAAGTCATAAAGCAATGCGTGCTCTAGCCATGCAAGTTCATAAAAATGATAATGCAATTCATATAAAATGCTGCCATCTATCCATGCTTTATAAACCTGCTCTCAGACGGATGCACTGCTATAGTTGCCATAATTCCGTGACAGGGCTATATTCGTAGTCGACGAGTTTTCATAACTCATATTCATTACTAACTTTAACCCATTAGCGAAGGGCCGTATTTATTGGATGCTAGCTCCAGGATGTCGACTGGCCTCTATGTCTAGAGGCGGGCATAACTATCTGAGAGTTCATAAATTATTTTTCTTTTTCATAAATCGTACATTCATAAATGGTTGGAAAATGACAAATAGCATCGTAAAGTTTTAAAATGCATAATCATACTATAAATATCATTTCCATGCAATTTATCATAACCATAATTCATGCCCAATTCATGAAGGATGCAATTTAATCAAATTCATGAATCACATACAATCATATGCTTGATCCTATTTTTGAAAAAAATGCATCATATCAAATATATATATTTTTATTTTATACTTATAATTAAATAATAATTTGAAATCAATAAAATTTGTTCTAGAATTACTAACCTTGGTTCGTTCACAAATTCCTAAACTCAGATGACAATTTTCTTGTACCTATCAACATCATAGAGCATTATTTTCCGCTTATCATTTTTCATTTTTATTTATTTATTTATTTATTTATTTTCTTTCTTTTTCCTTTTTTTTTTTTCCCTTCCTTTCTTTCTTTTTCTTTTCTTTTCTTATCTTCTTTTCGTTTCTTTTTCTTCTCGTCTTCCTTCTCTTCTTGGGAACTTTTTTTTTCCCTCTCCCTTCTTCAGTTCTTCTCCCGCGAACCAATGAGGGTGCGCTCGGGGGGGGAGGGGGGGAGGGGGGGGGGGGGGGGAGGGAATCTTTGTTGGAGTGCTCGGGAGGGGCCGGCTGAGGCCGGCGGCGCCCGTAGGGCGCTCGTGGCGGAGCTTGCGGCCGCTCCCCGCGACGGCCGTGGCGCTCACGGCCGGGCTGCCCGCGGCCGAGCTTGCGGCGTCACGGCTCCCGCGGCCGGGGCCAGCGGTGCCGGCGACGCTCGCGGCCGCACACGGGTGAGTCCACCCCTTTTTCTTCTTCTTCTTCTTCTTCTTCTTTTTCTTTTCCTTCTTCTTCTCCTTCTCTTTTTCTTCTTGTTATTCTTCTCCTTCTCTTTCTTCTTCTTTTTCTTGGTCTTCTCCTTCTCCTTCTCCTTCTCCTCCTCCTCCTTCCGTCTCCCTTCTTCTCTTCATCGAGGCCCTCTGCCCCACCGAAGAGAAAGAAAGGGGCAGGACTCCGGCCCGACTGCAGCCCCCGGCCGAGAGCTGTCAGCGGCTGCGGCCGAGAGCCGTGGAGTCCCTCCTCTATTTCATTTTGGAAACACGGAAAAGGAAAGCAGGGAAAAAATACATGATCAGGGGGCTTACCTAGCTCTGAAGAGGAGCTGCGACCTCCTGCTCCGGCGGCACAAGTAAGGGTTTAAGAAACCCTAGCCGAGGAGGAAGAAGGGAGGGAGGGAAGAGTATCCTGGGAATGGTGAACTATTGAGGTTCTTTCTTTCTTTGTTTTTTTCTTTTAGTTCTTTTTTTTTAACATATCGATGAGGATGTCTGAAATTGGATTAGCATGAATATTTAACATGTGTTTGGAGTATTAGGCGATCATTGAATCTCTTAGGACTTGAAAATGAAATTTTACAATTTTATTATAATGATAGCTTTATTATTATTTGCACAGTTGGGCAATTGAAAGGATTTTTAAGCGGATGAGTTTGGTAGAAATGAAGATGAGCTGGATATGTGCTGATGTCGTGGACTGTAACATTTATGACGAGTGTTTTGACAAAAGCTTAGGAATGGCATCAGTAGAGGATAAAGTGTGGGGGGGACAATTAGAGATGGTTGGGCCGTTTGTTATGGGAAATAGGTATAAACTATACAAGGAGATGGGCAAATACATGTTGAAGGGTTAGAAAGTAGGAGAGAGTGAAAATGACTTAGATAGAAGTAGTGAAAAAGATTTCTGTTGCACTCTACATGTGGATAATACAGTGGGAGGAAGCAATTGACAAGTACGATGGCTCGAGTGAACTTTCAATTAATGATATTAAGCATGCTTTTGTATTTATCATTTAATCCAAAAATGGACTTTTAAGCTTCATATATTCCCTTGCTTTCTATTCTTTTCTTCTTTTTTATAAAAAAAGGTCCCACTGGCAAGTATCAGATTTATCTACTAACTCCAGCGTGCCCCACTTTCTTTTCACCCCAGATCTCTGGACTATAAATGGTGGTGCCTTTTGTTTCAGTCATAAGACCATGTCGTCAGCTTTATACCTTACCTTCTTAAAGCAGTCTCATCCTGAATACGATTTCCTTTTTTTCTTTTTTATAACAAAAATATATACTCTTTTTATTTGCTGGTTGTGTTTAATATATCTACAGTTACAACTATATTATATTAGTTCATGTTTTTCATACCTGTATTTCAGATTTGCGAGACTTTTCACAATTGACTTGTTGGCATTTGTGGTTCTTATATTTTCATATTGCTTGTCATGTTATGCTTTCTTGACGTTTCATCTATCTCCTTTCTGTGATAACAGGAGGAACTGAAGGCTTATTTAAGCAAAAAACCCTTGAAATTACAGAAGATGTTGTCTCAGAATATCGCAATCAAGGTTTAACTTTGACTCATTTTCTTCATTAGTTGTAACATTTCCACATATTTTTGTCCGATCAACGGTCCCATGTGCCACCCGTGTGCAAGAGTCATTTGACAACATTGTAGGTCATTAGCAACTGAAAATCTGATATCATTGTTGAGGCAAGATCGTATTTGCCAAAATGGACTCTATTGCAAAATATAAACTAAATAAATATGTCTGGAGTATTTCTATATTGGAATTTTTGTTGTTGTTATTGTGGTTGTTCTTCTTCTTCTACTGGTTGTTGTTATTGTATTTTGCTCCAGCAGCTTGACATGGCCTTACTGGAAGATGCTCAAACCAATTGACTAATTGCAGAAATTAAGGACAAGTGATATGCATATTTTGTTTTTATATAGTTTTTAATCTATGTTTCACTTTTCTCATCAAATTCTTTTTGTTGGTAATAAGATAAAATCTACCATATGATCCACCTAAAACCTAACTAACATATGCGCAACAAAGTTGTTCCTTAGTCTCAAAATGCATGATAGGTCATCCAAGTTATTAGTTCATGTTGTTCGTCAAAATCTACATGGTCCAAAATGCCTGAAAGCTAAAACCTGTTACTCCTTTCTTGGCATTGCATTTGCTATAAAATGGACCAGTTTTAAATAATTTATGGTGTATTCTACCAATCCAAGGCTTGAAACTCTTCAAATTTGTTAAATTTTCCCCATGTTTTGTAGGTGTAAATTATGATGCATGGTGTGGAACTGTGGATTATTTATTATCAACTTAGTGCACTATACATTTGCACTGAGGCATACTTATCTAGATGCACTCTCAGAACATTAAAGCCATTATACATGGGTGTTTGTGAACTCAGTTACATCCATAGGATGAGTAGAATGTCTTTTGACACCAATATGATATCGTTTTGGTTTGATTTGAGGCTTAACTAATTCAAGACTTACTATATGTCCTTGTCAAGAAAAATTGTTAACTGGCTTTGTTGTTCTGCTAGAGAATATGTGGTTTTTAATAAGCAGTTCAAGATATTGCATGGCTGATTATTTGATTCTTGTCTAAGGGGGGTATGATATGTTGGGAAGAACAATGGATCAAATAAGAACAACAGAACAAGTAAATGCTGCATTAACTACATGTCAAACACTAAGGTTGGATGGACTTGTGATTATTGGAGGTAAGTTTCCCCTCAAACCATTGACATTAAACAAACAAATGTTCTATGGAGACTATACTCATTCTTCATATCTTCTTTCCACATTAAGGTGTGACATCCAATACTGATGCAGCTCAGCTTGCTGAGACATTTGCAGAGGCAAAGTGTTCGACAAAGGTGCTTGATGCTTTCCTTCCGAACTGTTTCTACTCCTATCATTTTCTTATTTGATCAAGATTATTGCTCTTTTTTGACTCCAAGCAAAACCGCTGCAAGTGGTGTGACCTACTTACTCCTCAGGGAAGATAGTGAAAATCCATTAACATTACATTGCACTACAGAATAGTCATATAAACTTGTTTTCCTAGGTTGTTGGCGTTCCAGTTACCTTTTATGGGGATCTAAAGAACCAATTTGTTGAAGCTAATGTCGGATTTGATACAATCTGCAAGGTAGCTTACCACCTTACTTTTCTTTAAAATTTCCAATTTATCTTTTCATTCACTAGTAGGAAACTGAAAAAAAGGCAAGAATCTAATATATGAGAAGTAATAGCATAAACTACATAAAATCATTTCTTAAAAAAATAAATATTTGTGTTCTCCTTTCAAAGAGAACATTTGTAATTCAGGTCAAGGGCCTTAAAGGTCAGTAATTCAGGTCATCCATTTCTATCTATATAGTATTCCAGAAGTAGACATTTGGACTCATTTTATACAGCAGTGCAATAGGTTGCTGCATAGGCCTGGCTAGGGAACCACATATGTTCCATATTTTTGAAAATGTTCATGGGATTTGATTCATGTGACACATTAAGATATATGCCGTATTCCTACTTCAAAGATCTTTTTCACATAAGCTTAGGAGAGGGGTCTCACCTGTATGCTAAGAAGCAGCCTTCAGTTCTTCTTTTATGTGGATGGAGACCAAGCCACTGTTTGGCAATGTTCAAGGGCCTTAAAGGTGAGGTCCAAGCTGACATGGCATGGTTTGATATGTGCCATTCGTCTTGCTTAAGGCCATCTAGGCGTTTGCTAAAATATCAGCATGGAGGGAATCCTTTTCAATTGTTCTTGAGCAATATACACTATACTGTACCGAACTGGGCAATATGGAGCATACCGTACTGTACACGGTACGGAGGGCATATTGACACTTGGTATGCCAAACCGATCTCCGTACCGAATGCATTGATATGGTAACAAGGTGGCACCGATTGAAAGTGAATCTTAGGTTCTTCGGTGTTAAGCATGCTGATTTTTTTTTTTTATTATTTTTTTTAAAACCATGGCTGAACCTGATCGGGTTGCCTACGTTCTCCTTCATAAGGGGGATCAAGCCATACGTAGTTCTTTTTAAGTTTTAAAATGCAGCGGAAAAATCGAATCAAACAATTTAATTCATGCATGCTTACAAGATCAAATCTAGAAATCAGCACCTTAAGAACACATAGGATTATGCCGGAATCGTTTAAACAATTATGCTAAAACTTTCATGCATGATTAACTATCAGATCTGAAACTTAAGAACTCTATTTCGATTAATCTCCGAATATCCATCGAATGGATTCTGGAGATAACTCCGTGAGGAGCCCCAAAGGAGGGTAAAACCTCGGGGAATCAGACCTAGACCCTGACTCCAAAATAAAATATTGATGTGGGATTAATACCTTTTATGATGGAAGAAACTTATGGATCTGATCCTTGACTTCGCAGCCACGCACACGAATGGCCTCTATGAGAAGTACACGTGAAGCCCTAGGTAGATCGTCTTCCGCGGGAGTGCTAGCTCGCGCAGGAACGCAGCAATGGCTGAAGCTTTCTCCTTCTAAACACTCAACCTTTGATTGTTCTTCAAGGAGATGGAGGATGGACGTGAGGAAGAAGGAGAAGAAGGGATGGAGGCCCTCAGGGAATTTTTTCAGAATTTTTTGAAACCTCTAAATATGGTATATCTTGAACCCAAGGCATGGGGGTCTTTTATAGCCAAAAGATCACCCCATGTATCACACCTAATTTAGCCAACTAATTTGGCTGATAAAATTCCCAAAAAATTCTGGTGGTTTGACAGCTAAGAGGAGATAAACATATCCAAATTTCGTGCATTTTGGATCCCTAAAAGATAGGAATTCATGCGTCCAAAGTTCAGCCGCAGACCACCCTATTTCATGCACCATGCAATCCCTACAAATTAGGAAATTCATCTAAATCTTTCTAGAAAGATTTAAGGCGCCATTTTTATAGGAATTATAGCCCCACGCCTCCTCTCTTCTCACGCCAATTTTTGGCCAAAAATAAAGAGGATAGGCGTAGAAAATATTGGGAATAAATTAAGGTGTCATTCTTCTCCAAGAAGATAAGGATGGGTTCCTAAAATTTAGGGATTCTTCTCCTTATCCAATTCTGATTATTTGGACTCATAATCCTCATCAAATAAGGTCTTCTAATTGATTTGGATCAAGCCCAATCCAATTGGGTCAAGTCCCATCAATTGGGTCAAGCTCAATCTACTAGGGTTGAACCCAATCCAATTAGGTCAAACCCTGATGCAGCCCAAATTGAATCCTATTCAATTTGGCTCAACCTAAGCTTAATTACTCAATCAAATTGAGTTCATTAGCAATCTAATTGCTAATTAGTCCTTCAATAATTTAATAATTATTTTAATGCAACTTTTGCTTAGGATAATTTGTCAATCGAATTGACCAAATTACCCCTGAATGATTCTTAATCATCAATCAGCCATTTGATCAACCTAGAAACTTCTATGCGTGTGACCTCATAGGTTCGAACCTAAGCCGGTAGTATAGGAACGACTTCCTACACTAATCGATGTGACCATCTAGCAATGATACCCGACGTCCGAATAGGCCGAATATATGCGAAGCAAATATTCTGAAACCCTGAACTATGGTTACTATATAATTCAATCCCTTTGACTCTTAATGCCAGGATGACTTAGAGCTCACTGTCAACCCTATAATTAGTACATCCATTATGTGATTAACTTTAGATATCCCGTGACTCCTCACTGGGATTACCCTGGCCAAGGTTTTGCTAAATTAATCACAAGACATTATTCCTGTTTCCAGGAGGGGTCAATTCCATCTTGACTCACAACTGACTACGCAAGTACTTGACTGCACCCAGTGAGCTTCCGTCACTGAATTAGAAATTCAGGTAGTCCGGTACCAAAGTACAGTGAGTTGCTTGCTAGTCACAGGTTGCGGTCTCAGGTCAGAGGGCCAAACTTATACCCATATCCACTCGGAACATCTCTCGACAGTAGAGCGTTCCGGAATTGGTCACGTTCAGTGAAATGTACTCCTACACTTCACCTGTATGGCATACCAGTGTCTCCACACTCCTTGGTTAAGAGGACAACCAACTTATATGTCACACAACGACCTAATCTCGATAATGTTGTCGTCCTAGTAACAACATATTATTTGGTCGCGAACAAGTTTAAGGACTCAAAGATAAATCCTCCTTTATCATAACATAAGTCCTAAGGACTTCATCATATAAGAGTTCATTTGAAGATGAAATGATGAATAATGCCAAATAATACTTTATTAATTTGTCAATTTATTTACAAAATTCAATCATCAATATGCTGACGATTGACATTTAGGATACAATTCCCAACAACTCCCACTTAGCCTAAAGCCAATCGGCACAGTATCTAATACCCATCTTCGACTTGTGTTCGTTGAACTCTTTGATGCCGAGGACTTTGGTAAATGGGTCAGCCAGATTTTCTTTTGTGTCAATCTTCTGAAGATCAATATCACCTCGTTCTATAATCTCTCGAACCAGGTGATAGCGTCGCAGAATATGCTTGGTCCGCTGATGTGCTTTAGGTTCCTTTGCCTGAGCTATGGCTCCAGTGTTATCACAAAATATAGGAACTGGACCATCAATGGAAGGTGCCACTCCCAGCTCGGTGATGAACTTGCGCAACCATACGGCTTCCTTGGCTGCATCAGATGCTGCAATGTATTCTGCTTCACATGTAGAATCTGCCACTGTATGCTGCTTGGAACTCTTCCAGCAGATGGCCCCACCCTTAAGAGTGAAGATATATCCCGACACGCTCTTGCTATCATCTTGATCTGACTGAAAACTTGAATCGGTATATTCCTCAAGTTTTAAGTCAGAATCACCGTAGACAAGCCACTGATCTTTAGTATTTCTCAAATACTTAAGGATGGTTTTTACAACCTTCCAGTGGTTGCTACCTGGATCAAACTGGTATCTACTCACTACTCCTAGTGAGTATGCCACGTCTGGTCTAGTACATGTCATGGCGTACATTATAGATCCCACTGCCGAAGCATATGGAATTCTATCCATACTCTCTCTTTCTTGAGAGGTTGTCGGACAATCCCTTTTAGAGAGATTAATTCCATGGCCCATTGGAAGATAGCCTTTCTTGGAATTAATCATACTGAACCTTTTCAGTATAGTATCAATGTATATGGATTGGGATAATCCAAGCAATCTTCTAGATCTATCTCTATAGATCTTCATCCCTAGAATGTAAGATGCTTCTCCCAAATCCTTCATGGCAAATTGAGATGATAGCCAAACCTTTATTCCTTGTAATGCAGGAATGTCATTCCCGATTAAAAGAATGTCATCCACATACAAAACAAGAAATATAATAACTGAACCATTTGCCCACTTCTTCATTCTTAATGAAGCCATATGATTTGATCACCTTATCAAATCGTATGTTCCAACTCTGTGAAGCTTGCTTTAATCCATAAATGGATTTTTGAAGCTTGCACACCTTAGACTCATCTGCAGATATAAAACCTTCAGGTTGCATCATATACACCTCCTCTTCTAAATCTCCATTTAGAAAAGCGGTTTTAACATCCATCTGCCAGATCTCATAATCTAAGTGTGCTGCTATCGCAAACATAATCCGAATGGATTTGAGCATTGCCACAGGAGAAAACGTCTCGTCATAGTCAATACCATAACGTTGACGATATCCCTTGGCAACCAGACGGGCTTTATAGGTCTCTACTTTTCCGTCTGCGCCCCGTTTTCTTTTGAAAATCCACTTACACCCTATGGGTTTAATCCCTTCGGGTGGGTCAACTAATGTCCATACATCATTGACCTTCATGGATTCCATTTCGGATTGCATGGCTCCAAGCCATGCATCAGAGTCATGCCTCTGCATAGCATCCATATAGGTGATCGGATCCTCATCGTTTTCATCAAGTTCGACAGGATCCCCGTCCTGGACCAAGAAACCGTAGTATCTGTCCGGCTGACGTGGTACTCTACCTGATCGCCTTAATGGTGCATCTAAGATGGGTTCTGGATCTGATCTAATCAAATCCGACTCAACTAGTTCAGTAGATGGTGTTGGATCTTCTACATGTTGAACTTCCCTAAGCTCAACATTAGAGCTTTTAGTTCCTTCACTAAGGAATTCTTTCTCTAAGAAAACAGCTCTATTGCTTACGAATAACTTTTGTTCTTTAGCAAAGTAGAAGTAATATCCTTTAGTTTCTTTAGGATAACCAATAAAGAAACATTTGTCAGACTTGGGTTCAAGTTTGTCTGTCTTCAAACGTTTGACGTACGCTGGACACCCCCAAACCCTAAGATGAGAGAGCATCGGCTTACGTCCAGTCCACATCTCATGTGGTGTTTTATTTACAGACTTACTTGGAACCTTATTTAGAATGTAGCAGGCTGACTCAAGAGCATATCCCCAAAAGGATATAGGCAGATCAGCAAACTCCATCATGGATCGAACCATGTCTAACAGAGTTTGATTTCTCCTTTCTGATACACCGTTATACTGTGGTGTACCAGGAGGAGTCCATTGAGAGAGAATCCCATTTTCTCCTAGATATGTCAAAAACTCACTGGTGAGGTATTCACCTCCTCGATCTGATCGAAGAGTTTTAATACTCTTTCCAGTTTGTTTTTCTACTTCATTACGATATAATTTGAACATTTCAAATGATTCAGATTTATGTCTCATTAAATAGACATAACCATACCTAGAAAGGTCGTCTGTAAACGTAATGAAATATGAATACCCACCTCTAGCATTTGTGCTCATTGGCCCACATACATCAGAATGTACAAGGGTCAATAAGTCACTGGCTCGTTCACCTTTTCCGGTAAAAGGTGATTTGGTCATTTTACCAAGAAGGCATGATTCACAGGTTGTCAATGATTCATAATCATTAACATCGAGGATTTCCTCTTTACTTAACCTGTTCATCCTGTTCTTGTTAATATGTCCTAGCCTATGATGCCAAAGGTAGACATCCGTGACATTATCTATTTTAGGACGCTTATTGGACTTGTACATTACATGAACAGGCTGTGACAAAATGTAAATGCCATTACTCAGAGTTCCATTCATTACAGCAGCACCATTCCAAATGATATTGCAATAATCCTTTTTTATTGATATTTCATAACTATTTTTGGCCAAAAGGCCTACAGAAATGACATTCAATAAAAAACTTGGACAATAGTGACAATCACTAAGGACATTTACATGAGAGCTAAATTCAAGTTTAAGAATTCCTAAAGCTAGAACTAGAACTGATCTTCCATCTCCAACATTCAGGAACCTTTCTCCTTCTTCAAACCTCTCACTGACTTGTAGCCCCTGCAACGAATTGCAAATATTAAAAGGACTACCGGTATCCAATACCCAGGTCGAATTATCACAAATAGAAAAATTGCAAGGTGTTATCATATAAGTACCTTGATTGGCAACTGATTGCCCACTTTTCTTAAGCCGGTTCGGATCGAGAGATGCAATGTAAAGAGGACAGTTTCTCTTCCAATGTCCTTGCTTCTTGCAGAAGAAGCACTCCGCCTTGCTCTGATCAGCCTTTTTATTCTTTTTCTGACTAGGCTGAGCATGGTGCACTTGTTTCTTTGGAATTTTATTTTTCTTTTTTCCTTTCTTAAAGGGGCGACCCTTGGATGAACCTCCCACAAAGTTCACCGTCTTCTTAAGAAGTTGGTGATCATTCTCAAACATCTGTAGTAACCCCAACAATTGGTGATAATTCACTACAGGTTTCGTCATACGAAAATGAGTGAGAAAAGGACGGTATGATCCAGGCAATGAGTTTAGTATGGCATCCTTCCCCAATTGATCATGAAGGGAAAAACCAAGAGAGCTTAGACGCTCGATCAACTCAATCATGTACAGTACATGATCAGTTACCGAGGTTCCATCTTTCATTCGGGCGCTGAAGATGGCACAACTAGTTTTGTGCCTCTCAACGTCGTCAGGAATACCGAATGATTCATTCAACACTTGAATAATATCTTCCGGCTGCGTATTCTCAAAACGCCTACTAAACTCATCACTCATTGCTGCCAACATGATGCATCGAACAGTGATCCGGTCACTAAGCCACTTCTGATAAGTGTCTCTGGCCGATCTTGATGCATTAGCAGCGGGCTGCTCAGGTGCTGGATCCGTTATCACATAAAGGATCCTTTCATGCTCTAGCACTATTTTCAGTTTCCTATGCCAATTATTAAAATTTGGACCAGTCAACTTGTCATTGTCCAACAATGAGCGAAGTGACAAATTAGTGGCCATTTCTGCATAAAAAGAAAATTTGGCTATTAGTATATGAATTGACTAAACACAGTAGACTTGGACTTTAGTCTAAAGATACTCTCACTATTTTATACAAATTGGTAGCCTCTACCTCCAATTCGAAAAATTACTCCTAATTCTTTAGTGGGCACTAGAACCCAATAGATCGCATATAGGCCCGAGTGTGGCTCGGCTAACCCATATGCACCTATTGGTAGGTTCTAAACCAGTTGCTTCACCAAGCAACTTCTAGTGATAATTTTGCCCTAGGTTCTTCGGCAGGCGTGTGGCGCCTCCACCAAATACCCTAGTCAGGTCCAACCATTAAATGATAGGGTTAAGTCTAATCAACTAATAGACGGCCAAGCCCGAGTGTGGCTCGGCTCACCTGACCGCCTATTGAAGGTACACTTAACTCATCATATATTGAATGACAATTCCAATGCTTGATAAGTACCAGGCGTGTCGCGCCTCCAATAATTATCAAAACATTGGACCCATTATCACCCAACTTAATGGGAGGCTATGACCTAGTTATCCCCATAACCATTTCATTTTAAGGACCTAATAATTTTAGAGGATTTCTTAATTAGGATAGATAAGAAGATCCGGTTAGTCTAATTTCTCCCACTGACTTCACCAAATCAGATTAGACTCAAACCGGTTAAGGAGACACCTAAATCAGTCATACTGATTTTCGTTAAGGCATGGGCTAACTCGAATCATTAAGTGATCCAATCAAAATGTGATTGACCATGTCGGCCAGGTAAGTGAGATCGGTGGAAGGGATATGCCATTAACTCGACAAAGACGAATCAGTGCGAGTAGCTCCCAATTAAAAACCACCGGTCAAAACTGCCAAACTTACCTTAGACATCGACTGGTTAATCAATTTCGATTTGATTTACTCAAATGACTCGGGCTACACCTCTGAGCCTAAATCAAGTTCCATCTTGGTCTAATCAAAGACATGGAATTGATCAATCTACAACTATTGTATTTAACCTAGAGTTTCCTTGACCTAATCTAGTTACTACTTAATTAGATTTGATCAATTAACTCTAATTAGACCATGTTTGATTCTAACCTTAGGTCTAACCCAATCCTAAGAACTTGATTCAAGCTAACCCATATGCCCAAAGAATTATGCAATGTCAATTAATTGAGTTACAATTCTATTTCATAACACTTAATTCTCAATTAAGTTTAGACATATGAAAGTTTTGATCATTGCATATTTCTTTTTAATTACATATTAATTACAATCTTTCAGTTCTTAAAACATATTTTCAGATCTGAGTTTTTGTAATTAATCACATGTAATCAGATTTAATTCATGTTTAAGTCATTATGTTTTATGTTCATGCATCACATATACATAACAACATGAATTAATACAAACAACATACATCTTACGTATTTGTTTTTTCACTTTTGTTTTCAGATCTGATTTGTTCATTAAAATCAGAGATCATATGAATCATAAACTTTATTTAGATCTAATCTAAACAATATTATGATTTCAGATTTATTCATGTTACTAATCCTAACACAAACATGCATCATATGCATCCAAAATTTCAGATCTACTTAATCATGCATAATCAGCAATTAAATCAATCATAAAAAGCACTTTAGATCTAATCTAAACATGTTAATGATTTCAGATTTAATTGCAAGAATTAAAACATAAAAGTTTAAACATAAACCTGGCTCTGATACCACTGAAAGTGAATCCTAGGTTCTTCGGTGTTAAGCATGTTGATTTTTTTTTTATTATTTTTTTTAAAACCATGGCTGAACCTGATCGGGTTGCCTACGTACCCCTTCATAAGGGGGATCAAGCCATACGTAGTTCTTTTTAAGTTTTAAAATGCAGCGGAAAAATCGAATCAAACAATTTAATTCATGCATGCTTACAACATCAAATCTAGAAATCAGCACCTTAAGAACACATAGGATTATGCCGGAATCGTTTAAACAATTATGCTAAAACTTTCATGCATGATTAACTATCAGATCTGAAACTTAAGAACTCTATTTCGATTAATCTCCGAATATCCATCGAATGGATTCTGGAGATAACTCCGTGAGGAGCCCCAAAGGAGGGTAAAACCTCGGGGAATCAGACCTAGACCCTGACTCCAAAATAAAATATTGATGTGGGATTAATACCTTTTATGATGGAAGAAACTTATGGATCTGATCCTTGACTTCGCAGCCACGCACACGAATGGCCTCTATGAGAAGTACACGTGAAGCCCTAGGTAGATCGTCTTCCGCGGGAGTGCTAGCTCGCGCAGGAACGCAGCAATGGCTGAAGCTTTCTCCTTCTAAACACTCAACCTTTGATTGTTCTTCAAGGAGATGGAGGATGGACGTGAGGAAGAAGGAGAAGAAGGGATGGAGGCCCTCAGGGAATTTTTTCAGAATTTTTTGAAACCTCTAAATATGGTATATCTTGAACCCAAGGCATGGGGGTCTTTTATAGCCAAAAGATCACCCATGTATCACACCTAATTTAGCCAACTAATTTGGCTGATAAAATTCCCAAAAAATTCTGGTGGTTTGACAGCTAAGAGGAGATAAACATATCCAAATTTCGTGCATTTTGGATCCCTAAAAGATAGGAATTCATGCGTCCAAAGTTCAGCCGCAGACCACCCTATTTCATGCACCATGCAATCCCTACAAATTAGGAAATTCATCTAAATCTTTCTAGAAAGATTTAAGGCGCCATTTTTATAGGAATTATAGCCCCACGCCTCCTCTCTTCTCACGCCAATTTTTGGCCAAAAATAAAGAGGATAGGCGTAGAAAATATTGGGAATAAATTAAGGTGTCATTCTTCTCCAAGAAGATAAGGATGGGTTCCTAAAATTTAGGGATTCTTCTCCTTATCCAATTCTGATTATTTGGACTCATAATCCTCATCAAATAGGGTCTTCTAATTGATTTGGATCAAGCCCAATCCAATTGGGTCAAGTCCCATCAATTGGGTCAAGCTCAATCTGGTGCGGACACTAGTGCCAGGTCAGCCGGTCGCCACAGGATCCAGCCAGCTCAGCGGATTCCAGCCGATTCAGCCAGCCTGATTTTATTTTAGATTGATTTATTTTATGTTGATTGGATTTATTTGCATATTGTCATTTGGGTTTATTTGCATATTGTCATTTTAGGAGCTTTTTGGAATTATTTTATTTGTAGGGGTTTATTTGTTATTTTGTGACCCTATATATATGGGTCCATCCTCATGTTTAGGGTTTAATGAATTATTGAATGAAAATTGGTCTTCTTCTTCCTCCTCCTTTTCTCCTCCTCCTCTTCTTCTTCCCCTCTTCCTCTCCTCTTTCTCTCTGTATTTCAATCCGTACTTCCGTCCTGCATCAGCTTTGGTATCAGAGCAGGCTGGCTTTGTCCCTGCTGCTAAAGCCTCGATCCGTTCTCATCAGAGGCAAAAAGGGGAAAACCCCTTTCGTCGGGCCCGTCCCACCGGCCGCCAAGCTCGCGGCCACCACGTCCCCCCCCTCGCCGCCGGCTACACCGCACGGCACCGTCGCCTCCACCTCGCAGCGCCGTCCCGCCGCTGGTCCACCAACAGAAGACGCCGCGACCCCACGAGAGCCATCGGCTGCGCCTCTGTGGCCACCGCCCGTGGCCGGACCCGAAGGGGCAACGCCGCCGTTCCTTCCCATCGCCGCAGCTCGTCGCCTGAGGTCCTCCGTCGCTGCGCCCACCACCGCCATCAGCCACCTGCGTCGGATCCGCAGAGGGGCCGCTGCCGGAAGCCGCTGCCGGAGCCGTGACCGCCTCGCCGTCGGCTCGCCACCGGACGCCGCCGTCTGCCGGAGTCTCCCGTCGCCAGTACAGTCGCCGCGACCCTCCGCCCCTGCTCGCAGCCACCGCTGCGGAGATCGGCCTGCCCTCCCGAACCCATCGGGATGTTGAAGAACAGATTAACGGGTAAGTCACAAAACCCGTTAACCCGAATCCGGTAGCCCGGATGCCAAAAAAAAAAAAAAAAAAAGCGCACGTGATTTCACGTGACAAACCCGTAACGGGTATAGGGTCGGGTCAAACCCGATAACCCGGATCCTAACGGATCCGAGTTAAAAAAAAAAAGAAAAAAAAAGTAAAAGTAAAAAAGAAAAAAAGAAAAAAAAAAGAAAAAAGGTACACACGTGACCGCACGTGCCAAAAAAAAAAAAAAAAAACTTACCTCTGTTCATCTTCTCCCTCTGTTCGCTCGCCGTCGCCGTCGCCCGTGAAGCGCCGCTCCACCCTAGCCGCTGCAGCCGTCGCCCCTCCGGCCTCGCCGCCCCTGCCACCGTTGAGATCTGTCGCCACTTCACCTCCCGTGCAGCACCGCCCTCGCCGCCTTGCTGTTTTCGCCTCCGCCCGCACGCAGCGCCGCCCTCTTCCTCTGCCGCCCGCACGCAGCGCCGCCCCGTGCTGCGACCGCCTCCGCCTCCACCGCAGTGCCGCCCCCGTGCTGCGACCGCCTCCGCCTCCACCGCAGTGCCGCCCCCGTGCTGCAACCGCCTCCGCCTCCACCGCAGCGCCGCCCCCTTCCTACGCCACCCACACGCAGCGCCTCCCCCGTGCCACGATTCCCTTAACCCTTCCTCTCCTCTTTCTTCCACTGATCGCACCCTCCCTTCCCCTCTGTGGGATCAAGGGTAACCCCATCTCTCCTCCCCTTTCTTCTTCCTTCACGGCCGAACCCACCTCACCTCCCACCCCACCTTCATTTTCTCTCTCGAGCCGATTCTCTCATCGGGCCCGCGCCCGCACTCCCAAAGAATCCACTGGGCCCGACTCTCAGGCCCTAAACATCGGGCCCAATCCGATTTCCTCCTCACAGGCCCAAGCCCGTCGGCCTGCAACGCCACTGCAGAGCCCATTTCGACCTGCCGTGTTGCTGAGATCAACCCCAACTGGAGCCGTTTGACAAGCCTACTTACTGTGCAGCATTTCTGGACGTCACCCCAACCCAGGTCAGGTTTCTTCCTTTACTGCAAATTTTATTTGTTTGTCTAAATTTAGAATTAATTAACTCTTAAGTGCTCTATTGATATTGCTTCCTGAAAATTCAACACATCCACTCCAAACAACACCAAAACCCTAGTAGTGGCCTATCTTTGTTATTAATTTTAGGGTTATCTAATCTTTGGGAGTTCTTTTAGGCTCTGTGCAGCCCTGCAACACACTGAAAACTAGTACTATTTGACTGCAACTTCTTATCTGAATTTATTACGTAATTCAAAGCCAATTTCAATTGCTTGAGTTAGCTTCCGATTATATTGAGCATCTACTTTGCAATTGTGAATTCATTTCATGCATTAGGTCTACTTAGGAACCTTTATAGTTGGTCGGCTAATACATTTTGTCATTCATTTTATGCATCTACGTAGTGGTCGTGTCGCATCTCATCTTGAGTCCCCCCTAGACATGGATTCCAAAATTGAAGCCCTATTAAAAGCTATCCACGAAACTAATATTCAAGTCCAAAATACGAATGCTCAAGTCCAAGCAAACAATGCCCAAATTCATGACCTAACCACAATGTCCACCCAGGTTAATGCCCGACTCGATTCAATGGAGGCTTCACTTCAAAGGGTTATTGAATCCCAAAAGGTTAGTACTCCCCATTTACCGGGTCTTGATGAGGACGATACCCTAGAACAAATCCTAGAACAACAAGGTTCGGTTCGGCAGGGAAACTTTGATCATAGGTCTGTTCCAGGTCACCATTATGCCTACCCTCGCCCTAGAGGACCTGGTCCCATTCCTCATGTTGATAAAGGTCACCGACATACCGTAGAACCCAGAGAACCTCGTGACCCTGATGAAGATATAATGCGAGGCATTAGGGTGGAAGCCCCCACTTTTGACTGTCGTCTTGACCCGAAAGTCTTCTCCGATTGGTTACACGAAATGGACCACTTCTTTGAGTGGTACAATCTGTCTGAGAACAAAAAAGTTCGATTCGCTAGAATGAAACTCATTGGTCGAGCTAAACTTTTCTGGCAAAGTACCGAACATCTGTTAGCTAGGAGACATCAACATGAAGTAACTGATTGGGTAGAGATGAAAGAGAGACTTAAAGAAAAATACCTGCCCCTTAACTACCAAGACGATCTCCTAAATCGATGGAACACTAAGTCCACATTTGTAAGGCGCCCTGACACACGAAGCACTCCCACCGGCCTTAATTCCTTAGGGTCCAAACCTTCTGTAGGGTCCACTACTCATAGGCCCCCTCCTACTGCCCATGTCACAGGCCGCGACACTAATGGCAAGGGAATGCTTGGTGAGCCTCCCAAACCACATTCCAAAATTCGGTGTTACAAATGCCAAGGTTTTGGTCACGATACCTCCCAATGTGCGAACAAATTTTTCGTTATTGCTCAGCAAGAGCAGGGAGGTGACATAGATGATTTAGAGGAGCAAATCTATGAACCAAACCTCGATGACATTCAGGACATTGAGGAAGAGTGTGATGACAAACCTGAAACCCTAGGATGCACCCACACTCCACCTAGCTCGCTTGCACAGTCAGATAACGAGTCTGACCAGTCTACCGTGAGTGTAATTGGAAATGCCCTCGCACAACCCATCGAAATTGATGTTAGGATTTCTGAGCCTGCATATGCATTTACACAACACATTCATAAGTTGTATCAGGAAATCCATAAGGGCATTCATGCATGTACTGCTCAGTATAAGATGCAAGCTGATTTCCATGCTAAAGAATTTCAAACTTGGGGTTACGTAATGATCCATCTTAAGGAATTGCAGTCTCTTAGTATTGGACCATTTAGGGTGTTGCACAAGGATGGCACTGACGCCTATGCCATTGACTTTCCATTTGATTTCGGTCATAGCCTTACTATTAATATTAAAGATTTGGTTGCAATCCCTGATGGCTCTTTTGCTGCACACTCTCATGCGCCTGATGTTTATCCTATTATTGATTCCATGCCATCTTCGTTTCCTTTTACCCTCCATCGAGCACAAAAAGAGTATATTGATTCTATTTTAGCCGAGCAAATAGTTTTTACCAGTGATGGAGGCATCCAACATTTTCTGGTTCGTTGGCGAGGACGACCAAGGTCCGGCTACACTTGGATCCAGCGCGAGGAGATACCGCCGATTGACCCGGACTTGTTGGAGTACTACCGGGGCTTTACCGAGCCGCTTTCGTCGAGGTCGACTTCTTTCCACCCGAGGAGAGTTGGTGCGGACACTAGTGCCAGGTCAGCCGGTCGCCACAGGATCCAGCCAGCTCAGCGGATTCCAGCCGATTCAGCCAGCCTGATTTTATTTTAGATTGATTCAGCCAGCCAGCCTTCTTTCGTCCTGCATCACAATCTACTAGGGTTGAACCCAATCCAATTAGGTCAAACCCTGATGCAGCCCAAATTGAATCCTATTCAATTTGGCTCAACCTAAGCTTAATTACTCAATCAAATTGAGTTCATTAGCAATCTAATTGCTAATTAGTCCTTCAATAATTTAATAATTATTTTAATGCAACTTTTGCTTAGGATAATTTGTCAATCGAATTGACCAAATTACCCCTGAATGATTCTTAATCATCAATCAGCCATTTGATCAACCTAGAAACTTCTATGCGTGTGACCTCATAGGTTCGAACCTAAGCCGGTAGTATAGGAACGACTTCCTACACTAATCGATGTGACCATCTAGCAATGGTACCCGACGTCCGAATAGGCCGGATATATGCGAAGCAAATATTCTGAAACCCTGAACTATGGTTACTGTATAATTCAATCCCTTTGACTCTTAATGCCAGGATGACTTAGAGCTCACTGTCAACCCTATAATTAGTACATCCATTATGTGATTAACTTTAGATATCCCGTGACTCCTCACTGGGATTACCCTGGCCAAGGTTTTGCTAAATTAATCACAAGACATTATTCCTGTTTCCAGGAGGGGTCAATTCCATCTTGACTCACAACTGACTACGCAAGTACTTGACTGCACCCAGTGAGCTTCCGTCACTGAATTAGAAATTCAGGTAGTCCGGTACCAAAGTACAGTGAGTTGCTTGCTAGTCACAGGTTGCGGTCTCAGGTCAGAGGGCCAAACTTATACCCATATCCACTCGGAACATCTCTCGACAGTAGAGCGTTCCGGAATTGGTCACGTTCAGTGAAATGTACTCCTACACTTCACCTGTATGGCATACCAGTGTCTCCACACTCCTTGGTTAAGAGAACAACCAACGTATATGTCACACAACGACCTAATCTCGATAATGTTGTCGTCCTAGTAACAACATATTATTTGGTCGCGAACAAGTTTAAGGACTCAAAGATAAATCCTCCTTTATCATAACATAAGTCCTAAGGACTTCATCATATAAGAGTTCATTTGAAGATGAAATGATGAATAATGCCAAATAATACTTTATTAATTTGTCAATTTATTTACAAAATTCAATCATCAATATGCTGACGATTGACATTTAGGATACAATTCCCAACACCGATATGGGGCCTGGTGCGAGAAGGCGTACCTTGGTCTTTGAGCTTTGCCATATGTAGAAATACTTTTTGTCATGGGGCAAGTTACCTTCTAAGGCCCAAGGCCAACATGCGAGGAAGGAAGCCAGGCCTCTATTACCATGTTGTGGGGGGAACCTTCTCTCTTCACACCTGGTAGTCTCCCTTGCTCTAAAAAGTTATTTTTAGGGGGTCAATTTTCTTTTAAAGGATATATTCTCAGATCCCAACCCAGCTCTTCAAAAGACAATTAAGTGGACTCTTGCACAGCCAAGGGTTCTTTTTTGTGAAACAATTCTTGGCTGATTTTACGTCAAAGTGTCAAACATGCTTGATTCAAGTGTGTTGAGGAGACCAAGTCATCCCACCCATATGCTAAGAAACTTTGCCCCCATAATTTTATTCACATACTTAATAAACCCAGTTTCCATTTGTTCATATATAGAAACTAAACCCCCAATTTCAAACTTTTGTTTAATCTTTTTGGACAAAGAGATTCATGTCTTCATTTTCCATTTCTGTTGACCCATCAGTCCAAATCCAGCCCTTTCTACTAACGCCATCTTTGATCTTTAGATTTTAGTTATTTACTACTAGCAAAAGCACCTTAGTCACAATTCCCAAGTCTGTCACTTTTTTTTGTCCTCCATTAATTTTGATTGCTAGCATCAGTATTTCGAACTTTTCTTTCAACCTTGAACCTATTTTCGTTTATTTGATGCATACCTAGAAACAGGGGTTGTAAACTATGGTGTGGAATGTGCTTTCTTAGTTAGAGCTCTCTTTCATGTTGTTGCTCCAATGCAACTTTTGAAACTGTGAGGACCATATAATTCATTTTCCCTCCATCAGATCTCATTTTTGCTCTTGCTATTAGATTCTAAGAATGCCATGCAATCTTCTTCTTCTTCTTCTTCTTCTTCTTCTTTTTAGTTTTTTTACATAAAGCCAAATACACTAATAGATCTGTGTTCCATGCAGAACCATGTCTTTGCTCCGATACTCTATTTTTTCCCCAAAGTTGCACAGGAATCTGGGCTTCATACAGCACTAAATTAAGGCGTGTCTCACTTTATCCTCAGTTCTTTGGTCCCAGTGGAAGTCTGCAATTCATCTCTCATCTATCTGTGTCATATATCTGATAAACTGAAAAATTGATTAATTGTATCCCTTGAGCATTGAATGAACCATTTCTTAGTTCAAACTTTGATTCAGATGCTTCCCACAATACAATTCTTCAACTCTAGTTTTTCTCTGTCACTCAAGATTTATTACCAACAAATCTTCCAACTACATTAAATATAGGTTGTCTTTCCATTTCTTGACATTTGTGCATGACAACTAGAAACTAAAGATTCTTAATTAGCAGTATCCCATTATAGATCGTCTCTCACACGTGATAATGATGAAATTGATAAGGAAGCTGTTGAAAGATAAAACAATTTGGATTCAAGTTACTCCCAGTTATTGCACAAACACAGTCCATTGACAAGACACATCTTCTAGATCACATGATGGGTTAAACTCGGGTGCCAGAAATAATGAGTTGCTATACAAGCCTTTCAGTATCGTCAATCAAGTGTTAGGCTACTTCTCACTTACATTCTATGAAAAGTATTTATTTTCCGATAGGCTTCCGAAACATATCACTAGTGTTAGTCTATGCCATACATAATCTTATTTTTTGATATTTACATTCTTCAATTGGTTTAGAACTATGGAATGAACGACATATTCGATATTGATCTTTTTCTTCCTTCAGGTGAATTCTCAACTCATAAGCAATATATGCACCGATGCTCTTTCCGCTGAAAAGGTACAGGTTTACATGGTTTCAGAATTACTGTAGTTCTCATCTGATTAAAATTTATAAGTTGGCCAATGGTGGCCCTGTAGCGTGTCAATTTCTGAAATGGAGAGTTCTAGTGGATATTGTTCAACATCATTTTCTTCTTTCTTACCATGATTACTCCTGGTATTTTGCGCAATGACTATACCAGAATAAGAAAGTCAGTTGGCCATGACTTGTTCAAAATGAATTTAGCCTGATCTGAGGACCTCCGCTTACAGATTATTGAATAGATGCCAACACCACCCCAAGCAAAAAAAAATTAAAAAAATAAAAAAGAAAAAAGAAAAATCTTCCTCTAGCAGAACCATGCATGATTGTCCCTTGCCCATATGCTAAGTACATAAAGATGCTTCAGAAACTGGCACCTTAATTTTCCCATTTTCTCCTGCATTGGAGAATGATCAGAATCCAAGGATTTGGTCATGTCATTACTAAGCTCCACAAAATTAGATTTGTTTTTTTTTGGTTGCATCATACATAAGCAATCAGTAGCCTGAAATAGTGCCAAAGAGTTTGTTTATATATTTTTCAGTATTATTATTTTATCCGTCTCATGGGAAGGAGAGCATCTCATGTTGCCCTGGAATGTGCCCTTCAGTCTCATCCAAATATGGTATGTCTATATGGAGAAAGAACATCTATAATCTATTTATTTACTATCACATTGTGCAAAAGGAAGATTTATTCTTTTGTAACAAATTTTCAGGTCATCCTTAGTGAGGAGGTTGCTGCTTCAAAGCTTACCCTTTATGATATAACAAAACAGATCTGCGATGCAGTTCAAGCCAGGGCAGAACTAGGTATTTATTTTTGGCAAATGCTGGAGAAAGTCATGTTATTTTGGGGCTTGATATTGACAAACAAAATGTGGTTTCAATTAAATGCTTTGTGTTAATCGGATAGCAGCCTTTTTTTCAATATGAAGAAATCATGTTAATGTCTTCCTTTAAGTTGCAGTGTCTCTTTTCTTTTGCTTTTTGGTTTGCCACCAGAACTTTTTAGCACCAGTTCTTTGTTGGATGGAAAGAGCATATATTGTCTATTTTAGTGGAAGTCAGTCATGTCATCTTCTAGTAACTGTGTTGATGGACAACATTTTTTATCTTGGGTTCTTTTAGGTTTTTCTTTTTATACAGAAACAACTATTTTAATGGATTAACTTCTAGACTTCCCAATTTTCGAGGTGGATACATTTTATACTTTTGGGGATAAATATTTAATCCTACAAAAACAATTATTATCTTTGTCCGAGTCCACTTTGTTAGTTTTTTTTTTTCTCCTTTGATTTCAACTTTTCCAGCTTTCCTCTAGAGACGGTAAGAAAAGATAGTATTCTTGTTCCACAGAACCAGCAATAAGTTTCAGATCAATTGGTTCTTTACTCCCTTCGGGAAGTTTCTAGATGCACTGCCCATACATTCATTTCCTACCTAGTTCAGCTTATCTAAATGCAAGGATCACTCTTCTGAACTGTTCTGAGAATTCTTTCATGATAGTATCATAAAATTGCATGAAGTCTAGGCACTTGTGCTGAATTTCTATCCATAATATTATATGGAACAACAGACTTTCGCTAGAAAGAATCTAAAGATTAAATACCTTACAACTATGTGGAATTCAAAATAGAATTGATTGAGAAATTGAAAGGTTGAAGTATCGTCATTTTAACTGTGGTTATTTACATAATTGTCATGGCAAATATGATCCGAGTTGACATAACTTGGCTTGTATTTGCAGGCAAATATCACGGTGTGATTCTTTTACCTGAGGGTCTCATTGAAAGTATACCAGAAGTATATGCCCTCTTGCAGGTAATTTTGTCTCTTACACCATAGAATACCTTTTTTTTTTATGTCTATTACATTTCTGGTCTGCAATTAAATAGACATTCAACTGCATGAAAAGAGAAAAAAACTATAACAAGTGCAAAATGGTACAGAAGTTTTGCTTTGGTTCTGAGCAAGCATACACTATATGAATGTGTTTGTACTTGACCATCCATGTGACATGTTTCTTTACTTTTGTACAGTTTGAGCTTAAAATTGACTTTTTCAGGAAATTCATGTTCTTCTCAAGAAAGGTGTTTCAGTTGGCAGCATTTCAAAGCAGTTATCTCCTTGGGCATCTGCTTTATATGAGTCTATGCCGCCATTTATCAAAAAGCAGGTATGGTGATGCTTTCACCTGTCACTTCTCAGTTTGATATATCCAAATAATCTTAAAATGCTTCAAAGTTAACACCAAATTTAGGTGTCAAGGCATTTTCCTGATGCAACTCTAAGAAATGAAGAATTTGCACCATGCATCAGTTTGTAGTGAATAGCTGAAAGTAGCAGTGTTGTTGGTTCTGGCTTCTTGGATGCATTCATTTGAATTTTCATCAGAAGTCATGTTTTAAACTTCCTTCAAGCTTGATTATTAGTTTCTTTGAAATTTCCACAACTGCTGCACTTTGTTACCTGCATATCATTGCAATCTGTGTTCCATTTCTTGCATGGGCCACAATGTCTGACAGTATGATCTGGTTATTCAGCTAGATGGATTTTGGGCGGACAGGAAGAAGAAGGCAGCATGTGTAGGTTGTTTGGATGGCAGCGATGCCAGTGGCAGCAAACAAATGAATGACAATTAACAAGATTCCCAGCCAGATTTACATATTTACAGAAGAAAATTTTGTATTCACAAACCTATGAGCCAAAATAAATAAAACTGTCACGCCCCAAACCCAACACCCGGGTTCGTTACATGACCGGCCGCATAAGCCCTAGAGCAGTGTCCTAAAGATCATGCAAGGCTTAAGATGAACAAAAATCCAATAAATCCACAATTAATTAATTGATTAATCCAAATAGACAAATCCAACATGTCTAGATAATCAAATTGGCTCAATTATAAGAACTTTCAATATTCATCAGTATCAAATAAACTATCTTACTGATGACTCTGACACTTGCACTCCACACCCAACCCATCCATCTCTATGCATCCTGCAACTCTGAAAAAGAGAGAAGGGTGAGCTTTTCAGCCCAATAAGAATCCCCACACATCCACACCAATATAGTAGTATAAGTTGAAATCCGTAAGAAATCGATGCATATATCATGAAATCACAAACCGGCTATCAATAATGCTCGAATAATCAATATAAATACGAGCGTCAAATATCAATAAAAATTCAGCCACTCAAGTGTGATATGTCATACAATATCTCAAATATCTTCATCAGCATTTTCAATGCTTTTAATTCCATTCCTCTTAAACTTGATCCGTATCAATTATCTTTTCGACTTTGGGCTAAATTCCGGCCACGTTTCCGGCCTGTGACAGGGCGATCGATAGTACCACATTTCCTACCTGTGACGGGGCGATCGATAATATTACATTTCCACCCTGTGATGGGGCAATCGATAATATCACATTTCCAGCTTGTGACTGGGCAATCAATAGTAACGAGATAAGCCCAAAGTCTATTCATTTAATCAACTCACATCTACACATCAATTTCTTTTTATTCATTTTCAGCTTTAAACTAATCACAATCACGTTTTCAGCTCGTGACGGGGCAACCAATATGGCATAGTTAGTCTAGAGCACCACATCCATTAGTCTGATTATGCAAGTGTAGGTTATGCGCATACATGCATCTATCATAATACCAATCACAAGTTAATACGATCAAAATACAATTTAATGTAAAACTATTCTTGCTTTATCTGGATCATGGCATATCATACATATATAGGTATAAAAGTATTTATATCATGCAGGTCGGCGTACAAGGATTGTTACCTCTTTGTTGACAACCCAGACAACCAATCACCGCCCATACTGCGATCTACGAATAGGGGTGCATATAACCTTGCTCAACGTCCTTTTGTCCAAAAGATTGTGCTCCTACAGAACCAAATCAATATCAAAAATTATCCGAGATATCTGATAACCCAGAACTCACTATTGACCCAGAACTATCCAGCAGTCCTTACAAACAATGATCTCTCCTGATCAAACTAAAAAGAGCAAAACCCCAACTAGAGAGAGAATCTAGAGAGAGAAATACTTCAAGAAGAGAGAGAAAGTTTTGTAGAGAGAAAATCTAGTAGAGAGAGAAAATTCAGATAGAGAAAGTCCCATAGAGAGAGAAAGTTCAATAGAGAGATAAAGTCCCAACAAGAAAAGAGAAACCAAAAGAGAGGAGAGAGAGAGTAGGGGAAGAAGAGAAGAGGGAAGAAGAGAGGGAAACCTTCTCTCCTCTCTTCACGATAGGCTGCCTCCTCCCTTCCCCTTCATAGGTCCAAGGGGAGGCGGCCATGGCGGCCCGACCCCCACTTGGCGGCCACAGCTCCGGCCAAACCGGAGGCCGGCGGCAGTGGAACAAGAGGGATGAGGACCGAAATAGGGCACCCTATTTCGGTGATTTTCTGGTGATGCACCGACTCCAATCACGGCGAACAAGGCCGAAAATAACAAAGAAGAAATAGAAGGAGATGGAGGAGCCTTACCTTGGTCCGGCGTGGCGCTCCGGCTACTCTCCGGCGATGAATCAAGGAAGGACTCGGAAGAGGAGCTTGGGAGTCGGCGGCGATTTCCAGCGATTTGGGTGGAGAAAATTGGACGAGAGAAAGGGGATTACATAGGCAAGATCTACGAGTTCGATTTGAACTCGGATTGCCCTTGGGTAGCCACCTTCTTTGCCGGATCGAGGAGACTCCAATGGGAGTCTTCTTCCCCGCCTGGACTGTGCCACAGTGCACAATCGGGCTAGGCCTGGCCCCTCTTCGGTTGGCCCACAAGCCCACGGGGCTGGCTGGTCATGGGTCGGGCTAGGCCTGGTCCCCTTCGGGCTGGCCTACGAGCCCCAATTTTTATTTTTTTCAGGGTTATTACAAAAACAAACCAAAAATCACATGGCATGAAGTGGTTAGAAAGGATATGATATCATTACATTTTTTCAGAAATTGTGGCTCTAAACAGAGCAGAATGGAGGACAAGGATTTATGTAGCTGACCCCAACTAGTTTGGAATTAAGACTTAGTTGAGTTGAGTTTTAGATAAAACAGATTGTGCACATGGTACAGTCTATATAATCTACTTGTTTCACTTCGGACCTTTAAAAGCATAAAGGCACATGGTACAGTCTATATAATCTACTTGCTTTTTATTCTTTGGATTGAAGGAAGTTTCAGATAAAAGCATAAAGGCACTAGAATATAGGGGTGAAAAAAATTAGGACAATAGAGGCTAAAATTTGGATTCCACATATGAGCATAGCCCATCATATTCTCCACACATCACCTTCAGCAATAACTGGAGAGGCTCTATGGAATCTGTCTTGGACTTGCATTGCTCAAAACTATTTAGTGTAGGCTTTCTTTAAGAAAACAACTGCATTAGTAAACTAATATACATCAAAGGTTTTTTCTGATGAATGATTTCATGAAGCCAGCTAGCTCTTGGAGAAGTTAATGATGATTTTAGTCACTTGAGATGTCAAATAAGAGAGGATACTGGTGACATTTATCATGTTGAAGTTGTTTTGAGTTACAGTTGATTAGGCCAATTAAAGAATCACAACTATTTGCATATTCACATATTATTTAAGGCCTTATATAGATTATAATTCCTTAATCTTAATGCCATATATTCTCACATTCCTCTTAAAGAAAGTGTTCATGATGCAGCTTCTTCTTTCCCCTGAGTCTGATGAATCTGCACAGTTATCCCAGGTACGTAGCAAGAATTTCTTCTATGATGCCATTAACTTTCATTCTTATAATTGCATTCAAGAATCATGGTAATTGACTATTCAAATTCTATTACTGATACAGATTGAAACAGAAAAGCTTTTAGCTCAACTAGTGGAGACAGAGATGGAAACACGAACTGTAAGTTGAAAATTAGTTAGTTATGCGAGGGATTGTTCTGGTTAAACTCCCACCTTGATTATGCACCATCAGTATTATATGGATCTATCTGGTATATATAGCATATGCCTTGCTTGTTCAACTGGTTTTAGCATCTTAACTTTTTATCAAATCATGATGTTTCAATAATTTTACATGCCTAAATTAAAACAGTTGCAGTTCACAATTGAGATTACTGAACTGATATTATGAAGATATAGCTGGTTAAATCCATGTCCAGTATTGGTCAATTCAGAAGAAATGCATCTTATTGTTCAATGGTTAACACAAGCACAGAAGATGGCGAAATAAAAAATCATTACGGAGACACATCATAAACCTATGTTCTCCTAATCCATATTTCTAAGGGCTTTAGAATCAATAACGGACATATCTTGAACATAAAAATGGTTGACACATAAAATTTCGCTACATAGCATGGATCCTGTTGATCATGTATTATTATTTGGATGATAATCACCAGAAAAGTCATACATCGCAATAACACTGTAAAAGCAGCAAAAGTTATTAATATGACATAGTAAATTTGTTTAATTTAATTAATCATTGGAATTGTTGGTACATATCGCTATTCAAAAGCTTATAAATTAATATGCTACACTAAATGGATTGATTTACTTCAGCGCTAGGTCATACATAGAATTATACAACCACACAAGATAGGATCTGTAACTCAAGTGAGGATCATGAAAGTATGGTATAAAATCCTTTCTAAAACCACCACTTGTTGTCCATAGCCATTCCATGTGATGTTTGAATATAAGCAACATTATATTTCTCTTCATTTGGTCCTTCTCATTAGTTGGTCCTCCATTTTTTGTGTTCCTCTTCCTACTCATGATCTTCGTAGTTGTTTCACATTGGTAACTCTTCCCATCCTAACGACCAAGGTGTGTAAGGTAATATACATTGATTCTTTAATTTGGCATGGGAAGCGTGCAAATAACCAGGAGATTTTGTTCAAGTTCCACAAGTTTAATTCGACTTTTTGTGCTTTTGCATAATTAGTTATATGTAATCGTGCCATTTTAAAGATCAGTTTCATCACTTCAGAGATGTTCTATCTTAAAATGTGATGAAGAGAAGTCTTCTCCAGTTTTGCCTTTCTCCTTTCTTTTGTTGTCAAGGATAATGTTTATGAAGGCACCATGAAAGATTAATCCTAGATGACTTATTCTTTAACTTATTAATTACCAAGAAAGACAAAGAACTCCTTTTTAATTGTCACTGACATTCACTTCATGGGAAGTGGTAATAATGGAAACAAGCGAGCTAATTTTTTGTTTGGATATTGGATTAGACATGATGTAAAATATATGGAAGATCTTAAGGTAGCGGAAGTCTATAATGGTCCAAATCATTGGACATGCTGGATATTTAAGGATTCAGCAAAAGGATCACCACAGAACCTTGGTATTCTGTAAGGACAAACTATTGACCACTTGGTACAATGCAATATTTTATAACTTTTGTGATGTCTTAGTTCACTTTCTTTTCCTGGTCTGGAAATTAGAGGAAAAATGTTGGCATCTTCGGGATGATGATGTAAATTGAGAAGGTACTCGAGTTAAATCACCATATTTCGCCATTTAAGGATTTTGGTCTGTATCTAACAGTTGAATCACACAACAGAATTCTAGCTAGTGCTTTGTTAACATTATAGCTGTTAACGCTGAATTGCTTATAATGCCATTTTAATATACTTTGTTTTCAGCTATGTATATAGGATAATTAGGATAAATTGTGTATGATGAACACACAGACCAATGGTATACCTTCATATAAATATTAGTCTTGTTCCCTAGAATTTCTCAGATAATTACCAAAATTATTAGAAGAATTTTGAACAATGATTCCTACGAAATAAAGACTCTAGTTATATAGTTTGATCGCAGCAAATTGTAGATGTGTTCTCAATTGCTGATTGTCAACCATTTCTATTAATTTTTGATTTTTTAGTCTTCTCCTGAGTTTTTCTTTCTTTCTTTATTTTTTTTTCCTAAAACGAAAGAAAGAAATAGGCCAAGATGGCTTTACAGTTTCTGCTAAGCTGAATCATCCTCTTTCTTGTTGAAATGGGATTTACAGAAAAATGGCACTTACAAAGGTAAAAAGTTCAATTCTGTCTGTCATTTCTTCGGATATCAAGCACGGGGATCACTGCCATCTAAGTTTGATTGCGATTATGCACATGTAAGGGTTTCCTAAGTTAAACCTATATAATGATGATTTTATTTTTATTTTTCGATTATATATTGATTCATTTGGCTTAAATTCAAATGCAGGCTCTTGGACATGTTTCCTATCATCTTCTTGCAGCTGGGTTTAATGGTTACATGGCAACAGTGACAAATCTTAAAAATGATGTGTACAAGTGGCGATGTGGTGGTGCTCCATTTACTGTTAGTTTATTGCAACTTTACCCCCTTTGATTGATATACTCTCAATGATCGCTCTGAACATGACATAATTGTCATTAACAATTAGGAGGCTCTCTGCAGTTCTTATGGCAGCCCATTATATCTTCTGAGTGAAGTATGCAATATATTTTTTTTGTAGCAGGAAATACCTGAAGCATGATGCAGAACTTTTTATATCTTTGAATATAGAAATATCTGGCCAATAAATTTACTAACACCAGATGTATCATGACAGTGATGAACCTTCTTTTCTAGCATGGAGCATCCCAGCCTGTAATCTTAGAAAGAACAACAAGTCTGAAATATCAGCTAATTCTTTATAAACTTTCAATAGAGGAAATGCTAATGAATTCAAAATAATCACGCATTTTCAAAAGTAAAAGAACTTTCTTTTTTGTTGACCAGTATGAATCAACTTTTAAGTGATCAGATTTTTTAATGTTGATTGGTTTTGGAGGCAGGAAATATAATGAGATGAGTTACACACTTACACTACTTCAATAGAAGTCCTATGCATACCCTTCTTTTCAGAGACTCAGGATGCATAGTATTTGACTAAAGCTGGGTCCGCTAGTGAGAGATGAAAGAAGAAATAGCAGTTTCTGATACCACTAGATGATCAATAAATGTGTATTGGACTATTTCCTATGATGTTATTTGATAATACCATAGTTAATTGTTCCATCCTGGAAAAAGATGAGCTATATTTTGAAAATTTGTTATTCATCCAGAAGGCTTTGCAATAAAATGTGCTGCCGTGTCACCTGTCAACTCATGAGATGGGTTTGGGGTGCGACAGTTTTGGTACGAATGGCTACTAGAGATAGTTATCATACGGTCTAACACCCTATGATGCATGGAGATGGATATGAGATACGGAGACAGCATGATACAGAAATTCTGATACGACAATATCTTGGAAAGGAGGATTGAATACAGCTAGGGTATGTCAACAGATATATCTATATATATTATATATATATATATATATATATATATATATAAATAAATAAATACATGCATAACTATACACATACAAATATATAAATCAAGTATGCTGTCTTTTCTTGAAAAGAAAACCCGAGTGAAATAACATAATTCTTATTTTATACGATAGTAACAACTTTTACAAGCTCATTATTTAGTCATCACTCAAATCCATAGACCCAAATTTGTACTTCACATTTTAATATTAATACCATAAATCCCGAAATTGACCATTTACCTTTAAAAGATTAATATTTTAAAAAGAAAGAGAATGCACTCCCCTTCATTTTTTGGAGGTCTCATGAGAGTGTCTCAAGCAAGGATCATTGTCTCGGTACTGGATCCTGTACCGGTGCTACATTAGCACAATGTCAGTACGATACGATATAGAATTTTTTTGGCATACTGAATGTTGGTACCCCATCCATACCGGGTACCAGTACCAAACCAATATGGTATAGTATGTCCTGGATCGCTTAGTTCGGGCCGGTACGGTGTACCATGATCTCGAGCGATCTAGTAAGTATTCAGAGCATCTTTTTAATTTGAAACAATTGAATTCTTAACATAAGTATTATACATGAATCTAAGAAGTATTTATTAAGCATTGGTATTCGATACGGAAATCATGCGATTTGAAGGACGTGCTTCCTAGATGGTACCTTGTTGGCTGTATTTCTGGCTGACGTTTACCTATGTACTGAACTTGTCCTCACACTGATCTCCATCAGTTTTGTTTAGACCTCTTAAATGCTTATAATTTATTTCTTTAACCAGCAGTTTTTGGACTTTAGTATGTTTTTGTTGCCTGACGAGTACATGGACATTTGCTTGACCAGTGATCCATACTAGCTTGTTACTTTTAATTAATTTTTAAATTAAGCAAATAACTTGATGCATGTCTTCCTATAGTGCTGTCTTCATTTGCAGCAACCCACCCAACCAATTCAAATTTACACTACTACTTCCATTTAACATTTCAATTGAAATATTTATGCTCCTAATGTTACCTTTTCGGTATATTAAAAATTAGATTCTGATTCTGTAATACATTCAGAAAAAACTGACAACTTGGATGTATCTTTGACTACTTGCTTCTCAAGTGCACAACTTTGGCATGAACAAGAACATGATCAGCTGGCATACATTAAACTTTCAGGCATTTTAAATGTTCGATTGACAGGCTATGATGACTGTAAGGAGGCTGCTGCGTGGGCCCGGGTCTTCTTTGATTGGCAAACCATTGATTCATCCAGTGGCAGTGGATTTAAAGGGAAAACCATACGAGTAAGTAGTTATTTTCTTTGATAACATCATTAGAATATTGCTGTACTTGGTGCACACATCCTACTTTGTAAGTGAGCTTCATTTGAAATCTAACCATTATTGTCCACGTCGAAGTTTAGTCAAACCTATCAATCTTGTGATTTATATTTTACTCAATTTTGTAAAGTTGTGGTCGTTGCAATTCTACTTTAAACTCTTAGTATAAAGAGGCATTTCACTTTCAGAGGGATATATCATGTAAATGCTAGGCTGATCAAAGGGTCAGTTGAAGGAGCAGGAGACTGAAAAAAACTTTGGTTGGAAGTAGGACTTGACTGTGGATAGAAATTAATGGTTTGATTCACCAATTAAACACCAAATAAAATGGAGAGGCCTGCTATTCATGTTCTGCTTATTTATATTCTTTGTACCTTATAGTTCCAATTTTAAGCCTTTTGCCATTCTTATGTCATAACACTGTACCATCCAAAATTTACATTACTCAGCTGTGTCCTCCTCTGCAGTATCAACACTTGATAATTCTATGTTGAATAGTAGAATCGTTTAGGCCTCATTCCTGGCATAGGGCCATAACAGCTCAATAACCGATCTTGTCATGATTACTGGAACAGACTAATGTGATTCTAAAACAACCTTTTCACAACTTTGTTTCCTACAATTTACCTTCTTATGGTTCCATGATATGCTTTATCCACTAAAATGTATATCTCCTCACTGTTTTTTTTCTTGAGGTGCCTAAGCAAAAAAGAAAAGCCTTCATTAGTAGATATTCCTTGCATACGGACTATGTCATTTTCTTTCCCTAACGTATTTTCTAAATCTCTCTCTACCCCTATAGGTGTTACGTGAGTTTGTCATTTGCTTCATCTTCGTAATTATGTAAGATAATTAATTAAACTGACTTGGTTTGCTGAATGATTTTCTAGAACTCTTGCTCCTTATTACCTTATCCAAACTTAAAAATGGTTTCATGAAATATATCTATTCAGCATGTCTTGGAAAGTGCAAACTGCACTATAACCCAGTGATTATAGTCTGCCGTACCGCCCAGTACGAGGCATACCATACCGTACCAAAAGAAAATCGATACAAAACATACCTTTAAGTCAGTATAAGCCCTGTACTTCCCGTACTGAGATATATTGCCTCGTACTGAGGTGTACCGACTTGTACCGAGGCGTAGCGAGGTGTATATCTGTCTGTACCGAGATAAATATTGAGAAAAATGGTTAGAGCGGTACAGAGGTGTGTCGGACCGTATCGTACCATACCGAACCGATAAGGTATCGATAAAGTACCCGGTACCGAGATTGCGGACCTTGCCAATGATTGTACTCCTCGAAACAAGTAAATCCTTAGAAAGTGCTTTCCTATTCTTATGTTAAAGAGGCAAGATATGCATGCTGCATGGAAGGAAAACTTTCTGTCATTAGCAGAAAACGGAACATTAGTTCAACTTTCCAGCCAAGACAACCAACAACTCAAACTTTTTGTCTTGGACTATTATTCACAATGAAATATATAACATATTTGACTTATATGGCAGAGATTTCTCCAGGAAATATATAGATACTGCTGGTAAACATTTTAACATTAAATTATTTAAACATAATTATCACAATTTGAAAGAGTTTGTTGGCTTTGCTGTTCACAGGTTGCTGCTTCGTGATGCTGAAAAATTCTTGATGGATGATCTTTACTCCAATCCAGGGCCCATTCAATATATAGGATCGGGTTCTGACAACAAGACCATATGCCTGAGCGTAGAGGACCAGGATTACATGGGGAGGGTCAAGGAGTTGCAAGCTTACCTTGAGCAGGTATATTCAGAAAGCTTCTCTTGTAGAACTCATCCCTTTCTCCTCACCTTAAACGACATCTCATATGTCTATCACAAATACAGTCGACAGTCATACTTTTAGATCAATCTTTACAATGATTTGGAAGAAATGTATCTTGTTTGAGAATCAGAAGTGAAAGTCTTTGATGCCCTAGATTGCCCCCTTGGCCTCCATGATGAAATGCACCATCTATTTCAGCCGGAATTACTTATCCTTCAATGTGACCACTTTCAGATTATTCCTGATAAGAGATTGTTTGGATGAATTAGATGGTAGTTTTGGAGAAACTGTTCCATCATATTGTCATCAAGAGACTGGTGTTGTAGAGAATCAGCGTCATTGTGTAATTGGTAGTAGTTCAGGGCTGCAACTTGCATATACTTAGTGGCTTTTGATTTGCAGTATTTGAGGAAGAGCAGAGTAGCTCGATAGTCTTCTATGTGCTGCTATGATCTTTGACTAAAGGGCCTTAGATGGTATTTTTAATACATTAGCAAACAAAATAATGATGTTAGTAATTACTTTGCACTTAATTTTTTTTTTGTTTGGCTGCAGGTGAGAACAATAGTTAAACCTGGTTGCTCACAAGAGGTATTGAAGGCTGCCTTGAGTTCTATGGCCTCTGTCCTTGAGATCCTCACCCTTATGTCTCCTGCTGTAAAAGGCAGCATCACAGGACATGTCTAGTCGTAGAAAAATGTCAGCTAATATACCATGGAGCCTATGAGAACTTTGAAAATTAGACTTCATGCTGAATGGTAGCCTGAATTTGAAAATTGGCGGGTCAAGATGCAGGGTTTAATTCCTCATATTGGTATTTATCCATCTGCTGTGGAGCACTTTTGTTACTATTAATGGGTTTAGTTTTGTGTTAAAACAATTATCTTGATGTAGTAACATTTTGAACCTCAACCTGATTCAACAACAAGGGCAGAGCCTCTGTTCATGTCTATCATGAAATTATTTCTCGTGATCACCTGCTTTGAAGCCTGTCACAAGTAAAGCTTTAATTCGGAAATCATACCTATACTTAAACTACTTTTGTATGTGCATATCTAGCAGTTTTCTTAAGATGCATATCTTTCGAAAGAAACTAGTTGTGGGGAACAGTTATTAGTGCGTTATTCTCATGCAACAACCTTGCAAACTTGAGTGATTTTCCAGTCAAGAAGCAAGAATTATCAACTTTGAGGAACAATCACATTTGGTCAATGCTCTGTTTGACAAAAATAGGTTGTGAAAGTCAACAGTAGCAATCATCCATCACTGATTCTTCACTGCTTCCAAAAGGCTTTATTCAAAATACTCTGGGTTATAACTGCACCGTGCACACACAGCATAGAGAGGCTGGCTAAGTCTATTTATAACTGCACTGAAGATTGTTTTGTGCATGCAATATATATTCTAAAGTGGATTCTCTCTGGCAAGGTTTATGGTTAATCCAAGTAAAGTTGCTTGAGAAATGGTGAATCTGATCCAACTTATGTAAATAGTATATGAACTGAAAAAAAAGAAGCATATATTGAACGAGCGAACTTGCCCTTGTTTAAAATATTGTGACAGGAGAAAACATTTATCCGATGAATCATGTTTTCTGCATCATCGTGAATGTTGTATTTCGATGGCAGAGATTGGTTTTATGAACTCAGCAAAGTAAACAGAAAAAGAACAGCACAATTTTTGCCAGAAAATCTGGAGAAAATAGCTGAACTGGAGAGGAAAATTTTAGCATGCAACCCACCACATCAGCCTAGACTAGATTTTGTCACCTCATAGACCAAGAAACAGGCAGCATTGGCCGGAACACTGCGCGCCATCGCTGGCCCAAATCCTTTATAAAGGCCCCTGACCCCCTCTGATGCCAAAATCTTCTTGAAGGCATCAATGGATCCAGAATACCTTGGATTGTGGTAGTCATCCACCTGAATCACACTCTTCACCACATCCGTCGGATAGACGGTGAGCCAGAAGGATGCTCCAGCGAGGCCTCCGGCAACGATCAGAGAGCCCCTTCCGAGTCCTGAAGTGTCTCTTCCCCCAGCAAAGGACTGCTTCAGGGCTTCATAGACACCAAATACTACAGCATTTCCAGGGACTTCACGTGCCAGGGTAGGAACCAAGCCTTTAAATAGGCCTCTCAGACCACCTTCTGATCTAAGAACAAGTTTTGCCACATCCATCGGACCTCCATATTTTACTACCCCAGCAGAAGAGGCAGATTCAGCTAAGGCACTTTGGGCTTGCAACCTGTTTTACAATACCAGTGAAAGTAGAGTATCAAAGATTTGTACCAGCTTCTATTGACTTGGTCTGCAAGTGTGGAAGAGACCAGGTTACAATAATGATAGAATCCTTTCTCACTAGTGAGTACAGGTCTCATCAATATTAACTATCAGCCTTCTGAGTAAATTACCGTTAAGAATAATCAATATATGCTTCAATAACCCAACAAGACTGGCACGAAACAAGGATAGCCTCCAGAAGAAACAATGCTATTTGTAAGGGTTAGTGTTATTACTACTCTGGGGAATCTTAAAACTCCAAAGGAATTAGGAACTTGGTACTGCATGATATAAAAACTAAAAACAATGATAACTATCACGATCTCAAAGAGTATACAAATACATGGTGAAGACCCAGTAGGCCAGCTGCAGTCAAGGCCTTAACATGTAAGTATTGGAAGGTGCCAAAGTAAAAGACATTGGTAGCAGATCATCACATTACTCATTCAGGAAAAAACTGAGAAGATTTGCAATTAAAAATAACTGTACATGCAATCTATTCATAGACATTCTGTCGTTTTCACCAAATTCTATCTTTTGTTGTAAATCAAAGCACAAGATCACTAACCTGCACTTCACCAATTCAGTCGGACATGCTAGAATTGAAACTGCAACCCCAGCACCAGCGCCACATACGATTTGCTGGTTTGGTGAGAGTGGGGCACCAGGTTGAGACCTCAACAGTGACTCCATTTGTCCCCTTGCAGAAAAGAGAAGAGCATTGAAAGCCGCAACAGTGGCAAGTGGAGCTCCCATCCCTTTGAATAAGCCCCTTGGGCCTTCTGCAGTAATTGTTTGTCTAACCGCATCCATTGCACCAGAATACTTGGGAAGTTGGCCAGGAAGTGGTGCAGGCTGGCTTTGAAGCTTGACCTTTATGGTATCAAAGGGGTGCCCCACAATCAATTGCGCAGCCCCTCCGACCGTTCCAGCAACCAAGTCCTTAGCTACTTCCGCCATATGTAACACAGAAAATAGTAATAAATCCAAACTGCGTTTTCTGATGTTGGTTTTGCACTTTCCTTTACTCCCTTGCTTTCAGATGTGCTCTTAAATCCTTGTCATCCTTTGATTTAAACTAGGTTAGGCAACCGATTATCTGATTGAATTTAATATATATTAAAAACCATTCCTTATGTGATAGACAAGCAATAAACTTTGGTACTCTTCATCTTGATTGCAGAAATTTTATGTCAGAGTATCCATAATCATGTATTGACACCGCTCTCACAACCTAAAACCTATGAGTTGATAACACATGGTACAACCTTCATCAATTATACATCAATTGATGCATATAATCATGAAAAACAATATAACAAGATATTAGCAACTGAAATCAGTATTTCATACAAGGATGATTTATATGCTATATGCCTGTTATGGGAACCTGCCCCTGCAGAGATTCCAACCCTGCTTATTCCCTGCCCGAAGGGAATGCAGCGTCGAATGCATTACTCAGGAAGGTGTATGCAAGTACATGCAAGTTTTTAGTATCATAAGTTTATGAAGCATAAGCAAAGTGCAATATAATGAGCTGCAGGGATAAAAGATGCATGATAATATTCTAGGCACTAAAGGCCAGAATAATAAGAGCTACAGCTCCATGAAGTGAGATCATGAGAATTACTCCATACATCCATGACAATAGACATACTGATTCAATCAAATAAAAATATTGCAAAGGAATGTGTATCTCCTTTGGGATATATCATAGATTTTGAACTGATATAGTAAAAGAAAATTTAGATACGATTGGAAGTCAGGGTTTCCAAATGCTTGCAATATCATAAACTAAAAATTGGAGAAGGAGAAAGCATGCCTGCAAATTACAAGCTGTTAGTCAACACTAGGCAAAATTTTTAGTAACAAGTTGCCTTTTTCAAGGATAAGACCTAGATTACATATTCTCAAAATTTATGAAATTGTATGCTGAAAGAATATGCTCAGAAATTGCAAATTTAAATGGAATTGATATGAAACAATGAGAAGCTTGCTGAGACAGAATCTGATCTCATAAGAAAATGTTATGGATGCTATAGGTAGGCAAATTATGTGTCAAATCGTAACAATTAAAAGTCTCTTTGACAATCAAAAATAGGTGCATTCTGTATGTCATTAGATTTCTTTTCCTTCTTATTTGTTATAATTTAACTTCTTTTACCCAATAATATAATGAGTTTTTCCATGTCTGCTGATATTGTTGTTTGAGGTATTCATCAACATGCAGCAAGGTTGCTAAAGAACCTTAAAACCTTCCAATTGATATCGATCTGCTTTAAACTTATAAATCATTATGCATTGGGAACCAACCAAGATGCATATGACCTCAATTGTGCATATGAACTCAATACTAATTCTAGGAAAAAGAAGAAGCAATATAAGGTAATGATTAGCTAGAGGCTTCACTTGTTAAATCACTGTATTCTTCTTGGTAAAAGGATAATAATACTTCAAAAAAAAAAAGAAAGAAAAAGAACAAATCCCGAAATGACTACCCTAATAATCCATGAGCTTGGTGTTGTTATTTGGATAATAATAAAAGCAGAAATGCTAATATCATTTTGTAGAAAAGATGGAAAATTTTGAAATAAAGAAACAAAAAGGGAAATGACTGTTGCAACATAGGTCCCCAAAAAAGAGATACCATCGTCCCATGACACAAAGGCTCAAGTAGCTGGATGAATAACACATATATAAAAAATGGAATCAGATAGAGGAATCATGCTAGACAAGGAATATATGTTTTTGAAAAAAAAAAAAATCAATGACTACCGTAAAAACTACTACACAGAAAGATAACCTAACAAAAAACAAAACAGCCTAGGAAATTGCTTCAGAAATTATCATTACAGCAATTGTTTTCAAGTTGAAAGATCCAAATACATAAAACATACATATACATGATGACAGGATTTACGAGCAATCTTCTCAAGAACACCATTTATTGATATCTGGGGACCCATAAAACATACATCTCCATACAATCTCCTCCAAGATGGAGCCGTTTTCTTGCCTCTGTTGCTGTTTTGTTCCATTTCTTTAATTAATCACCAAAACATCTCAAACAATTCCACGCCGGACAACAGAGATATGCAAGAAGAACGACTCGCCCAGTATAAGGTGAATGAGGCTCATTCTTCACGAGTATCCAAGATCAGGTATCGAGATCAAAATTACTCCGAACAAAGCAAAATAAAAATCTTGATGCAGCAGGAGACCCTCAATCCGTCGATCTATAATACCGAATGATTAAAAAAACCAATCCCCGAATGCTAATTTAACATTATCTAAAAAAGGGATTAAGTTATAAAAGAAAACGGCGAATGGAGCGAAGATCATTACCTCCACTTGGTCGGCCTTTCTTTCTTGTTCTTCTTCCTCTTGTTATTCGCCTTTTTTCCTCTCTATGGAGATCGGATGGAAGTCCCAACAAGTTATGGAGAGAGCCGGCGAGAGAGAGAGAGAGTGGCGGCTATTAATACATTATGGGAAAACTTGGACCAAAAAGGCCTCCCCATTTTTTATTTATGAGGGGGGATTGAAGCTGAGACCAGATCGAAGTTTCGGACCAAAAAAATAAAAAAAGAAAGGAAAAATGGGATGCTGTCTAGAGATTCAATCACTGACGTCGGATTGATATGGATTCCACTGGGATCGCTAAGTAGATGCGTGTGTGACAGAGATGATGGCAGGGCAGGTGGGGGACGGATCTCTCTCCTAAATCGAATGTCGGCGACACGTTGGAATGGTGGTCATCCCCCCTGTATGACCGCTTTCCAATTGCGTTTCAAAGGAGGAAACATCCTCACAATCCCAAATCAGCTGATCTCACAAAAAATTGAAGAGAGTGCTGCAAGCATCAATTCAAAACAACCACTGCTTTCTCTCTATTTCGATCTCTTTAAGCAGACATGTAGCTTTTCTCAGGGAGTCCTAGGGCTGGCATCTGCCGTTTTTTTTTTTTTTTTTTAAAAAAAGAAAAAGCACTAATGTCCTGAGAAATTAGAAGTATAGAGGGCCACACCGACGACGACCACGGTCCTCACAAGCATGGATCGAGATTCCCTATTAGTACGGAGAGATTGGAGAGATACAACGTTTGAAGTCAAGTCCTGTCATCGATCTGTTACATTGGATGGATGGCCCATGATTTGGATTGGTCCCGTGTTCTGTTAGAAAAAAAAAAGAAGAAGAAGAAAAACGTGATTGCAAAATTCACCGGACCTGAGGACAGCGATCTAACTAGCCCGGGGTCTTCATATCCTGTTCCTCTAAGACGACCTCTCTAGCTTCGGAGTTTGGCTTCCATACTGAAAGGCATCGTGAATGTACCATCTTCTATCATTTAATCACACAGTCCGTCATTGAATTGTTTGGTCTTGTAGTTGCGATCAGGTCTAAGCATGGAGGGGGTGAGTGATCCAGTGGCAAGAGTCCGCTTGTGCGCCCAGGCAGCGACAAACAAAACGACAGATGGATACTCAGGTGTACCGCTATAACATCCGAGATACCAAAAGAGGATGCATATATTTGCCGATGCAACGTACCGTATCTGTTCTCTTATACATCGTCCGGTGCTGCCATATTTTTAATAACCTGTCAATTTTCCCAAATAGATAACTGATGACTCACCAGGAAATTTTATGCATTTTCAAGTCCTACAGCTGATGCACAAGCAACAAAACCTCCTTGAACCGTTCAGCAAATTGTCCGGCCCTGTATCACGCATGCAAATATTGAGCACAGGAGAGCTTTTCTCCCTCTATTTTTTTTTGTTTTGTTTTGTTTCAGCTGATCTCTTTTTTGGCAGACCCGTATACTAACCAGACAGGAAATGAACCAAGAAGTTGGGAGACCAGGAGCAACCACGAATCCAGAATGAATGAAGAAAAGCCAAATACGAGAACATGGATGGCATGAACATACTTTCCCGAACCCACAGCATTTGCTCATAGCTAGAATGTTTAAATGGAATTAATACCAGACTGGTGATTGTGGTCGACACCCGGCAAGAGCAGCGAATTTAGCACTGGTCGTGGCCTAGTTATACCTCTTGATCATGTACTGAAATAAATGAAACAGCAACTGCAGAAATAAATTGTAGACATCTCAATATGCAGAGCAAGAGTAGTTTGCAACAAAATTGTAGGCATCTCAAACAGAAACTGTACACTGCTATGAATTGCTAAGACATGACGAGACCACTTAATAGAGCACTATCATTTATGTTCAACAGATCACATCTTCCTCCCTCTTTCGCTCAGTGGAACAAGATACGCACATGCCCTGACAAGGAAGAAGGCCTCGCTTGTACCGGGAAAAAAGAGAGGCGGCGGCCTAGCTTCAGCCAAGTATCAGAAGAAGCTGCAATTTCAGCGGTGAAGCACATATACACCCTTTTTAGGCTTGAACATTAGCCTTGTTCCCAGCAAGGATGAGGGAGATCTCCAACCCTCGGCTGAATGCTTGGTTAAATAGAAGCCGGGACTGGAATGTTGACACGAATGGGAACCATGACAGAAAAGCCACAGGAGCAAAGATAATCATTCCCATACCAGCATCATACATCCGAGCAATCTCACGCACTGAGTACCATAATCCTAAACTTTTTACCAGTCTTTTCCATGTGATAGCAAGCTGTCAAGATGAAGGAAAATTAGTGGCACTGCATAGTGTGATGATAAACATACAGAAGGCAAAATAACAGTGTAAAGAATCAGTTTTTATATAACATCCTACAGTTGCCTATGCCGTGAGTGTGTGGCTAAAGCATCTCCAGATTAGGCGATAACCCAGGTCTCATTACTGCATATACAAAGCGCACAGAGATTTCACACAGGCAATAGCAATTAGTGAGTCCTGCATTGGCTCGAGGTCTCATTACTGCATTTATAACAAGCATTCATCTCAAACCCTCAAAAGGGCAAAAATCGGTCTGATCTGTGCTTACCATCCTGCTCATGATAAATCTACAATAAATCCAAGAAGATTGAAACAACAAAAGAAAAAATGATGGCGGTAGATCAAAACTGAAATAACTGGAACATGGAGAGAGGCAAAAAAAACAGATTAGATAATTGTGAGAAAAGAGAACAAGAGGCAGCTGTTTGTTTGCGATGCATGCATCGCCTCTCTTTTTTTTATTATCAGAAACAGACATTGTTGATGTCCCCATAGACGAAGTTTTTTCTAATGGAATCAACCAGCAAGAGACTTACAACATGTCTTAGCCATAATTACGAGTTTATGACTTGGATTGAAGACCCACTATTGTTGCTCAGATACGTCTAAAGAATTATCATGATAAACTCTGAGATCCATGAACATTAATAAATTTTCAACATCCCAGGAGATGCATCATGGACAATTGGAAATTGTAGTAAAGTAGCCCCATCAGATAAATACCAAATAATAAACTTTGTTTAGAACTCAAATGAAGCTTTGGAGAACAGCTCGAGCCCATGAATTGACTTTTTCAAATTATAAATCTTGTACTCCTCAACCATTAACATCTTCCTCAACATAAAACTCCTTGAAGATCTTCATAAAGAGAACATCCTTTCATTCATTGGTAGAATGACGAATCCAAAATTTGTAGCGCAACTGCAAATAGCCTACATGATATATATGCATAGCTCTTTGCACTAAAACTTGCTTTTAATCCTTCAGGTATAACATTTAACTAATGCTTCATAGTATAGACCAACCTAGTCAGTGACACCTGATAGCATGTTTTGCTTCAGCATGAGTGAAATTTCTTGGGATCAATCATATGAAGTATTTCTGAAAAGCTGTATTGAAAACCCTCATGCTCAATCCAAGGTTTTAAATATAAAACCAGAAGGCAAGGAATATGAAGGCATACAATGACTGCAACATAGGATGCGAAAAGAAACAAAACCTGATAATAGGATGCAAGACAACGCTTTACCCAACCCCTAGGAGGAGGACCTTTTAAGTTCATAATGATCCTTGCACTTTGATTGGCACTGACCAAGGCCAAAAAGGCTCATACCACCTGGCAGCAATACGTAAATTTCAAACCCTTTCTCTTTGGTGTTTTCCACCATTTAAAGGTGGAAACAACTAGGGAGCAGGCAATCTACTAATTGATAAGCAGATTACGGAATACAAAATTATTTTACATAAATACCATTTAAGGTATTACATGCAAATATGGAGCAACCCCCAATTTGAGTCCAACAATGATACCCAAAAATTCAAATTTATTAAGAATAAAAAGTTCATTTCTCAGTTTCAGTTCAAATTTCAATTTTTTCTCTTGAGTTGGGTCAAAATTTCAACTATTAAATCCTAAGAATTTCTAAAATCATGAAGGCCTGTTTGTGAAGTTCCAGCAGGATCAAATAGGATAATTCGGAAATAGCGCACAGGGGTGGGAGAGAGGCAGGGAGGAAGCAGGAGAGCACAGGGATCACCGGAGCCGATCCTCGCATGATTAAACCAAAAAAGATCTAAAGTAGCATTTTCCCCACTGGAATTGGGCCTGAGAACCCCTGCTCTCTCCCTCCCCTTTCCTTCCCCCTCGCATGGAGAACTCTCCATGCATCTTGATGAACTTGGCAGGATTTTGCCAAACGTCCCCTAAGGTTCATAAATTTCATTTTATCCAAAAGCTGCCAAAACCTAAAATCCTAGCACGAAATGTCATAAAACTCAGTCTCTAAAGAATCTCACATAAAAAACACTAAGAAACACCTAATACTTCACATAGCATTGAGGCAAGGACTATGATTCAAGGTTAAGAACATGGACATTGCTGTGAACATATTCTTTCTTTGCTCATTTGTCAAACTATAGGTGGTAGAAAAGTTCATCTTGAATGTACTGTAACTTCGGTACCAATTCACTAATTTCCAGCAACCTAATTGCATTTTAATTATTAATACACATATATAGTATTTGATGCTGTTCTAGTTGCAAGTTGCATAAAGTTACATTTTGTATTAACAATAAAAAATTATTCACCCATCAAAACCACATCTTTTTCAAGATAACCAAACACGACAATGTTACTCATAGCTGTCAATTGTACTCATCCAAAAAGAAAATAGTAGTGCGTGCAACTGCACGTGCAGACAAATTAAACAGACACCTGCAAGTAGCCTCGCGATGTTTCTACTTGCAACAGCAAATTCCATCACAGAATAGGGAAATTGTAGGCAACCAAACATTCTTAGTTCAAGGAGTTCATCATCTGAACAAGGACTTCTAATAAATAAGTTGTTATACCAATTGAATCAATCCGGCGGTGGCAGTGATTGCAAACATCCTATCTATTGAACATTCTTACATAAATTGAAGTATCAAAAGCAAGGTTCGCCGTACCAATACCGGTAGGCGTACCGGTCGCCTACCGGACCGGTACGGTTCCGGTTTAGACCGATTTAAATCGATACCGAACCGAAACACTCTTTCCTGCCGGAGCCGGGGAAGAAGAAGAGAACGAGAGAGCGAGCAGGGGAGGGAGGGAGGGAGGGAGGGAGGAGAGGAGAGGCCGCCCGCCGAGGGCCGCGAGGGGCAGCAGAGCCCACGGGGGCGTAGCGGAGGCCGAGGCCGCGTCCCCTATTTCTGACGCAGACGCAAAAATAAAATTAGGATTTTTAAGTGAAAGAAACAAGGGACGCGGCCGCGGCCTCAGCTTCCGCCGCGCCCCCGCGGGCTCCCCCGCCCCCCAGCAGCCTCCACCAGCCCCTGGTGGCCCTTTGCAGGCGGCGGAGGCCTCTCCTCTCTCCCTATCTTCCCCGCTCTCTCTCTCTCTCCTCTCTTCGTCTTCCCCAGCTCCGGCTGGGTTCGGCCCGTACCGGTTTCCACAGCTCTACTATACCGATTACAGGCCGGACCGGTCCGATACGGCTTGAACTGGTCTGTACGAGCCGGTTCGTTAAACCTTGATCCAAAAGGCATAACACTAGCAAAACAGATCTCCACAATTGGGGCAAATGTCCACCTAAAGTTACTACCAGGAAATGCAAAACCTTTAATCATTATATAAAAGATGTATAATTTTATGTAAAGGGGAAAAAGACCTCCAGCCACTATATTAGAAACTGCAACCAATAAGTAACAGTTGTGAACTTACACATAAGATGGCCCATCCAGTGGCAATAAATGCCAGCAAACTTGCAAACAAGTCAGGAATTGTCAAGTTTGTAACTGCAACAACTACGACAAGGGCAGCAATGAGTCCTATGGCAAAGATGCCCTGTGCAAATCGTAGAAAGAGCTGGATATCGGTCTTTTTCGGACTTAAGGTAAAGATCTGCATGATCACACAAGAGAACCCTTTTAAGGAAAATGAAATCAAAATATTAACTTCTGCACGAACTATTTTGAAAGAGTTGAACGATGATGATTCTATTCTAACCTTGAATATGACGATGATGGCAAACAGCACAATCCATGAAAAACCATAAAGCTGGAGAGAAAAGGGGGAACCATTAGTTAGCAATCATACAAAAAATAAGTGGTCGAGCATCTAAGGCCTTTTCTTTTGTGGTCATATATTCAGTTTACAAATAATGCCAACCAGTTATTTTTAACAGAAAATATCATATACTCATGCTCAGCAACAGAAGCTAATTTTGCATAGAACTACACAAACCCTACAAAGGCCCAGCTTGGGGAATTTTACATAGTCAAATTAAACCGATGATGGTGATTTTTGAATCAAGAACAACAATAAAGCATATAATAAAACAACATTCTGGAACATACTGATAGATTCATTCTGTGGATTATATCAGCATGATGCCTAATAGAAAGTGATTTTCCAGCCAAGTTTACTTGTTACATGAACTGCGGTATTACAGAGGTTATGCTCTTGATGACTTAGCTTGTCAAGAGACAAAATGTAGAGTTTCTCAACTATCTAGTTCTAATAGAAAGAATAAATCATGAAAAGCTACATACTCAACCGGCAGCAACTAACTTTATACATAAAAGCAATTGTTAAAAATTATATTACCATGTGAATACACTACTCGTTATAATCTTCTTCATGCCAAGGATAAAATAACCATCCATCCTATATTGGGAAACTCTCATACTGCCTCATACTGTAACAATATAGAAAATAGAGAGTGGAAACTCAACTTGATGACAAGTAGGATGTTCCAAAAATGGCCAAGTTCAAGGCTCTTATAGACCATATAAGGAGCTCACCCCCACCCACCCCGCAATTTTTTTTCTTTCAATATCCCACCTCCTAGGACATAATAGATGCAATACAGCACAATATGTGCACCATGTTAGCCACTACCTTCGCATGCACGATTTACAATATTAAATCCTTGTTTGGTATTGCAGTATAATACATGTCTCATTCCGATGCTACTCTTATATCATGTACATATCTTAGGCTGTTTCCCTCCATAGCTCATGATTCACTTTTAGCAGCATCTCTCAAACTTTATTTCTTTAAGTAACATTATTGTATGCTTACATGCAATAATCCATTAAGGTGTAACCATTTTGACATATGTAAAGGGCAGTAGTTAAGTTCATTCTTTTGCCCCATAACTGAATTTCATGAATCAAGAGCATAGGAAATCATGTAGAGCAACAGTATATATATGTCTACATTCATGTACATATGTATATAAATATATATTGGAGAGAGATTTATATTTATGCATGCAAGCATCAATAGTCTCCAACGAAGATAAATATGAATATATGTATTAATAATAAAAGAAGTTCTGTAAGGCATTGCCACAACATGACATAAACAGAAGCAAGTGAACTTAACCTTGTGCATGAAGATAGTAATGCGACCAAAAGAGCACCAAATTTTCATCTATGTAAAATGAAGCATGCGTAGAAGCAAGTGAAAGGGTAGAAGCATGAAGACGACGACTTACTGCTAATGAAGTATTACTTCCAGTTAGATGTAGCTTGTATACAATGCCATACTGAAATATAACAAATCTGAGGCTCAAGATTGTCTCCAAAATGCGCCCTCTCAATGTATGTATATGCACCTGCAGACACATCATAAGATAAATTTTGCATGATTGACAATACATTAACATATCATTTGTTTAGAAATTCACAATGTTTCAACTTTTTAGGCCAGTAGAAGCACATTGCTCTTTTGGGTTGGTACCACACAAAACCATAACTTAAAGAATGTATTATTGTACTTGCCATAGGGAATACACTACTATTGTAACTGAAGCAATTTCTGATATCAATTGAAAATAAATTTAAAAAAGACAGTATTCATGAACATATCTAATCATCCTACCCAAACCTGTCATACTTCAAGTTTGAAGAACTAAGAGCGATGCTGGAAAGGTCAAGAGATGTCATTATTTCGCAGACCTGCTCAAACCTACATCTATGGTCATGTATACAAACTACATAAATTTTTACATGATCGCTTACTAGAATCATATATATTAAGTGACCTATGAAGAAGCGGTGATATAGGCCATTAATCCTTGCAGTGTGTCAATCTTCACTTTAAGCATTAATGATTTTACTACGTAAGATTGCACTTAGCTCACAAGATGTTATTTCTCTTGCTAATTTATAAACCAAAAGAATAATTTAGTCATTCTATCACTGTTGTCCTCTCATATATGGTAAATAATATGCTTAATTTACAAAATAAGGAAATAACAAGATCAAAATAACAAGGGTTTTATGGTCTCATAGTTTCAAAAAGTTGTACCAAACCCACTCAAGGCCCTTAGTAAGCAACGGTCTGTTTATTCTAAAATTTTAATCTACCAGCAGGAAGAATCTAGGAATCCATTTGGCTATCTTTTATGGCTGCAGATAATGTTGGTGGAAAGCGCCATGCCAATCGTGACAAAGGCATGCTGTGAGCAAAAGGTACGACAATAACATCCCAACTTTGTATGCATGTAATGGCATTGGTATTCTGAAGTTAATCTTCTTTGAGTACCCTAACCTTGGACAATAAGCTCTATCCCATAAAATTAAAAAAACTATAACATTTGGCTTGAAAATTTCAAGAACAATCTCAAAAAGCATCTGATGCTACACATTTCAGTCTTCCATAGGCAGGGAAAATGACACTTGAAGATGTCTTCAAATTGATGGGATAAGACGAGTTAGGGGTTGCAGACTTTTATATCTTTAGAAAATCTCAACTAAAAGATGATTGAACAAAATTCCATTGAGAAAGGGCCTTTTCAATCTGACAATTTACTTTGATCTAGTTCTTCAAAGCATATGCTCATTGTCTGATGGAAAACTGCTACTCAGAAAGTTTGCTCTAACAACAAACAACATATTTGGAAAAAATAAAACAAAGTTGTAATGTAATATCTCAAGAAGAAGCGGATAAAAGAGGAAATAAGATGATAAGGAAATTAACATAAAAAACATTTGGGTACATAACTGATATTATGCATAGTTTAGATATGATAATTATTTAGTAACAAACCTGTTCTTCATCCCACCAAGACTCCCAGCTATTTTCCCCCTTCACCCCAACTCCTCCTTTATAAAGAAGCCAGGAAGTCCAATCGTCAAAGTCCTCAACAGTCCTGGTAATTGCATATCAAAATGTCATGATTGAAGATGAGACAGACAATAAAAAGTACAAATTAATGGCTGCTTAGGAAGAAAACAGATTATAATCTAATATTATTAGGAAGAAAACAGATTATAATCCAAGATTACAAAAGAAATATAAAAATTATAAGTAAATCAGAATCTAAGAACTTTTATTAGAAGTCATTTGACTATAACTATCCAAACAAAATGGAAGCAACAATTGTTATGTCAAGAAATTTACTTCTGCCACTCAAACCCAGATGGGTTGAATATGTATGGGGCAAAGAGCCACGATATAACTAGGAACCAACTGCTGACAGTAAGTAGGATAAATGAAGATGCACCACCCTCAGTGTAACCATATGCAATGTAGACAATGAGAAGAAGTGCAATCTCAAGTCTGTAAAACAGGAAAGAATTCCAGTTATAGCAGGTACCAACAAAAATTGTTCTTAGTATAACATAAAGCATAGTAGCCTGAATGATAACAAGACTTACGCCTTAACAAAATGACTTCGCGAGTAAATTCTATAATTTTCAGCAAACTTGATATGACGAACAACAAAACCTCTTCCAGTTGCCTTGTACTGTAAGTATATCAGCAATGTTATACAATGACTACACAAGAAACAACTTTCAGTACATGTTTCATCAGTCAAAACAACAAACCTTAGCACCTCCATGAAGGATTGTTCTGCCAAAGTAGTGTGTTCTAGTTCCAAGTGAAAATGTGAAAAACACTGAGCACAACTGAAGCTGCATAGTAATAAAACTAAAAACAGCCTGCAAGCAATGCCAATGAAATTGATCAAAAGAAACTCAACAACAACAGTAAAGCATTGCATGCTAGCAATAATTGATGAGACATTTTGGACGGAGAGAGAGAGAGAGAGAGAGAGAGAGACTCATGAAGTGCATAAACTCAAATCAACTAAGTCTCAGTCCCAAACAAGTTAGGGTTGGCTAAACGAATCCTTTTCCTACATTCCGCCTCTATTTAGGGCCACACTTTTTGACCAATGAAGCAATATCAAGCCCCTTCCTTTCTCCATTCCATGTGATTTTCGGTCTACCTTTACTTCCCAATCCTTCTACATGTATTAAATCACTCTTTTGTATTGGTGCATCTCTCCGTCTATGTTGTACATGTCCAAAATATCTAAGTTATCCTTCTCTCAATTTATCTTCAATTGGTGGACCTCTACTTTTTTACTAATGACTTCATTTCTTATTCTTTCTTACATTACCATGCATCTATTTCAACATTCTCATTTCGCTCATGCTCATCTTGCATACATGTTTTCTAATTGCCCAACATTTTGTATCATAAAGCATAGCTAGTCGTATGGCTATTCTATAATATTTTTCCTTCAACTTGGCAAGTATCCTTCGATCATATAAATCCCAATTGTACTTCGCCATTTTATCCATCCTGATTTAATCATATGGATAACAACCTCTTCAATCTCCCTGTCCTTATAAAATAATCGATACTAAATAGCAAAAATGATCACTCTTATCAAGATCCTCAATTTTCACTCAACCTTCATCGCTATTTTTAAGTTTATTAAAATTATATATTTTCCATCATAGTCTTGCTTAACCTGAAATCCTTTGATTCTAATGCACTCCTCCATAATTCCAACTTTTGATTAACTCTAAACTTAGTTCATCCACTAAGACTACATCATCTGCAAATAACATACATTAAGGAATATCATCCCAAATATGTCTAGTAAGTTCAACCATAACTAGAGCAAAAAGGTAAGTACTAAGGGCAGATCCTTGGTATAAATCTATATGATTGGAAACTCACTTGTATTACCACCAGTCGTTCTTGCACTAGTAACTGCTCCATTATATATGTCCTTAATCATATTGATATAACTAACCAAAATTCCTTTATTTTCTAACACCCACTATAAGACTTCTCAAAGGACTTTACCATTTGCTTTTTGTAAATTAATGAAAACGCTATGACAATCTTTTCTCTGTAATTCTCTATTGACCTTCGAAGGAGAAAAATAGCTTCCATAGTTGACCTTACTGCTATAAAACCTAATTGATTCTCTAATATTTTTGTGACAACTCAATCTATGCTCAATCACCTCTCTTTTGAAGCTTCATAATATGGCTTATGAGTTTAATACTAAGATAGTTAAAATAATTTTGCATATTACCTTTGTTCTTATAAATCAGTACTACAGTGCTCTTCCTCCATTTATTAGGCATCTTCTTAGTCCTTAAAATCTATGAAGTGCATAAGGTTATGTTATTAATGTAAAACAATATTTTCACATGTTTGAGAGGATACACACAAACACGCACATACATATATATGAGAAGGTGGGGGGCGCTATCGTAAGGTCTGATTTTGAGGCCAAATCTAGTCAAGTCAAATAGAAAGATGGGAGATCCACCATGGAGATCCAAACTACTTAACATTATCTTGTTCCTCTAATGTGCCTAGAACCAAAAATCATTTACATGTATAACCTTTGCCCATACATAAAGCTGTCCCAAAAGTTACAGCAATAAACAATTTATTTATGACAGACATCATACAAGAGGACACAAAATATAGGATTTTAAATGGAGCCAGGATAATATTTTAAAGCAATGTCTAAACTAGCCAGATTCATAACAAAAATAATTCAAGGAGAGGATAAGCCACTAATGAAGATTGTAATGGTAATTGACACACAAACCTGTAATAAACCCTGTTCCAATATGAAACCCATTATCATTGGTACTGCAGTAAAAATACCAATCTGAACCAAGAACTGAGCATTCAATGCAGCATCCAGTGCAGTATTTCCCAGCATCTTAGCCTGATGTGATATTGCAGAATCAAGTCCAGATAGTGCCTGAATTTTGAAATAAAGCATCAGAAGGGTATTTACATATGAAGTAACAGTGCAATGTAAGAAAATCAGCAACATCAAATTATTTATGTACTTGTCAAATCTGACAAAGTATTGAAGACATCAACTTAGTTTCTTTTTGCACATCATGTGATTGCAGTGAGAAAAAACACCTATCTGTGAGCTTACCAGGTAAACCCTTCCATATAGAAAAATGTATATAGTAAGAACAGTCATCTGCATCAACAACTCTCATGATTTAGCGACAGCACAAACCTGAAAATTGAATCTGATACACAGAGACACTGATAAGCAAACAATGAGAGAGAGGGAGAGAAGGGGGATTGGAGGGCAAACCATTGTGCACACATAGTAACCAACACTGCTGATGTAGAAAGATAACATTCTAAAGAAGTCAAAGAGCTGCCCAAGCCGGTAAACATCTCTACTCAAGACTTGCTCCCCATTTCCACCAGCCACTTTACCCTCAAACAGAGCAATTTGGTTTAGACCAACATCTCTACCTTTTCCAACCTGTGAGAAAGCAAAGTTAAACAAAATGTAGCAGCATTCTTCAAAATTGTGATGTAAGAGAATGTCTCAATGGGCACAACCTGAATATATTCATGGTGTGTGACGTTTCCCTGCCTCAGCGTAGAATTGAATCCTGCAGGTTACATCAAATAACTAAGTTCAATAAATTCTGACAGTTATATATGGATCCAAATGTCGTAAATCAAACGTGTTATACTTTCGTTACAGATTCCAAAATACCAAATCAAAGTAAATTCCATGTCTTTACCTGTATCTACTTAAGGCTCTTCCTTACATAAGCACATTATATCATAATACAAGCACAAAATACTGTAGGAAACCACTGTCAGATAAAGCAAAATAAACTGAGCGGTAAAGAAATTGCTTGATCTCATCAACCAAGGGGTATTGATCAAAAGGTTGCATGAACTAGCTGGAATTTCTCTCTACATTAGCTGCGAAAGTCAGAGAAATGCCAGAAAAAAATTCTCCTATAAATGGCAAATCAATAGTATAATTACACATATGACTTATTCACTGCTGGTCGCACCATTGGAAGTTTCACTCACTATACATTTGTTAGTCTCTAAAACAATATGCTGTGTTCATACATTTCATTCCAGGTTTACCCCATCAAATTCAAAGAAAGTATCAACAGATTTAGCTTAATCTAAAGTGTTCCTCATTTATGAATTTGATGTCAATCTTTCAACCTTTCTCATGCAAGCTTTTAATTAATTTGCAAGATAAAGAAAGCAAAAACATAAATGCAAGTTGAATTTCTTAATACTTCACTGAATCAAATCTACTTGATATCAACAAGGATTGGAGTACCATGAGCTGGGCTGGCACTAAAATGGTACTTGCTATGCCAATGCTTAGCAAGTACCAGGATACATGAATAGGCAAGCAACATTGCTGCCTTCAGATAAGGAACTGGCATAGTACATCTCGCTAGATGCCATCCAGCACAGATGGCACCTTAATCCTTGGTTATCAACATATTCCAAGCTTCATGTAAACTTTAAAACAATGAAAAGGTCAATAAAAAACAAAGAAAAACTCTGCCAAGCTTGGTAATTCATCATATTCCCTTGACTCTGTACAAGGTCGATGTGATTCCTAGCAGATTGACATATCCCCAAACTTCTCTAGTTTAAGATTTTCTAAAAATCCACACCTCTTCTACACAAATCCACACCTCTTTTAAGCAAATCCCATCTTCTTGCTAATTATTAGCCAGATTGTATCATTATAAGCTTCTTTGAGCTTCAATTATTCAGGCTTCTTTAGATTGACACATTCCCTTTTGTGTCAATATTGCCTGTATTTCCAGTTTACACTTTGCAAACCTAGTATTTATCTTTTACCCCAAGACAGCCATTTAAAAGGGTAGTTCAGCATCTCTTCCATTAGATTCGAAGTCACCCTTTATCCTTTGACCGATATACTCTGACTGGGGTTGAACCTTCTTCCATGAGTTTCTCTATCCATTTCAAATCAAGACCCTCACCGCATCATCAGCATTTGATTGGTTTTATCAGCATATCTTACTATCAGTCTATCATCTTGAGTTTGTCAATCTGCCTCTAGATTCAATTTCAGATTATACTTCATCACTCAACCTGTCTTCTAGATGGAATCTTCTATTGGTAATTTGATCTCAGTTCATCTTAACGAACTTGCTTACATCACAGCTTTGCACAGTGTAGAAGATTGTACACCAACTTCCAGCCTTTTACCGTGCATCCTCATAACCACACGACCAGCTACAACTGTTTGTGCATTGGCTTCTTACAGCAAGAATTTAAACAGATATTTACAAAAGGTACCTTTTAGCCATGCTTGGCATGCACCAGGCTTACCTCCATTAATCACTTTAGCACGCGAATGGACCAATGGATCAGACTCTAACAGTTTGGCAGACCAACCAACAATATAAGAAGAAGAAATTTCGAGGACTTGTACAACATAAATTTAAGCTGTAAATTACAAAAAGATTTATTAGAAAACTGATATACGATTATCTTTTTCTTCTTGGCTGTTAATTGTATGCTTCTAAGAGTTCTTCAAAATTTCACAAACCTTATTTGTAAGAATTCATTAAATTGAAAAATATATTTCCAACATCATGAATTAGTAATGATCAAACTACGTGCAAATACTTTAACTTAGAACATATTTTGACATATTTGGCTTGGATGCATGTACAAATCCAAGTAGCACTAGTAAATCCTAGGAATCTTGTACATTTAGCATGATGCTAATGTTTACTAACTTAATTGCAAATCAATAATGCAGATAATTTATCTAGACAACCATCACCTAACTAGTCTGCTTTTTATTAGCAAGCCTATCTCCTTACTAGTAGGTACCACCAGTGATATCAATTTTCAAATCTAAATTGCCAATATCACCCATATTTCATCAATCATCAGCATAAAAGCTAGATGCTTCATATTATGCTTGGACCATGTTTCTAACAATATTTATGTTGTTTCCTCTATCAACCTGCATAGCATACATGACTACTGACTTTCATTTAGTTTTCCTCACTGCAATCTAAGCGGTAATATTGTCAGCAACATCACATCCTCATCAATTTCAACAATCAGCTACTTTGGTTACTTCTCTAGAGGAAACCACACATTAATGGTCATGAATCCTTAAAGTATCATCCCCGCAAACCTTGCAGAGCTAGCATCCAAGCCACTCAACAACCAATTAACATTATGCTCTCTCTCTCTTTTTTTCCCGTCGTTATGGACGAGCTACCTTTGTGGCAAACGCTACTACATTATCGATCTTCACATTGAAAAGGGAGGGAAGAATGTAAGAACTGACATAACCCATTCAGTTCTATAGACTTGATATCAGATGCTAATCATCTTAACCTTGTTTTAGTTTGTTCTTACTTCTATGAATCTAGACATGGATTAAATTAATTTAAATTGTCAATAATGTGTCCTGTGTTGTCTTGCTCATAAGAAGAAAATTCTATTTCGAAGTCCTAAGTGCTTATAGATTGGCTTTATAATATGATGTAATTAAAGTGCAACACCATGTAATCTGTGTGTTTCTAGCATCTTTGTCCTTCCATAGCTTCCATATGCATGCATGTCATAAACTCTTTTCTAGCCATTATTATCAATTATGCATCAATGGTCCACAATGTCTGAAATTAAACATGTGAAGTAGAAACCTAACATCATCATCTATTTCACCAGTTATATCATCACCTCTCAATCCCATATCTTGATCTGTTTCACATGCTACTAACTCTAGACACCTACTTTCCACTAAAACTTGTGTAACGAGGCTCAAAATATGTGGAAGAATGAAGATTTAGGGGCCAATATTCTCATTTTACAATACTTAGTATTCTGTGTGATATTTTGACAGAAGCTTATAATTTGATTTGCTCTTGGTAAGTGACTTGATAAATTGATAAAAATATCATGCAACTGAAAACTTCTGCCTAAGAAACTGAACCCACTCTAAAAATTTCTCCAGAAACATGCACGAGCAAACACTTCAAGTTCTTCCTTACTCTCTTTTTTCTTTCAAGATATCTACTTCCATGCACCTGAAACTGAGCATACTACTGATTCAAGTAACTATATTTCTGCTAACAATCTAAGGTCACTCTTCTTCTTCTCCTGAAGCTGAATCTTACACATGGAATAATACTGATTCAACTGTTTGAATCATGTCTTCCGCTATATGGCACCAAATTCACAAAGGTGATGACCAGTACATTTTGAAATTCCTTCTATGAAGAGGATTGATCAGAGCTCCAAACATGAACTTTTTTGATGAACCTCAAAACATGAACTTAAGCAAAGAACTTGGCAAATTAAGTGTTGAGTTGCTCAATCAATACAAGATATGAATGACTTAATTTAGTCTTTGCCTCATCCATGAAGAATATTAAGATGCTGTAACTGTAAAATCATGGCACCAATGAAGGCTGGGTTGGTCTAATATATATATTAGCAAAGATTTGTTTGAACACAACTTTGGAACATTCTTCATTTCACTGCAAGACATCAATCTTAAGCTTCAGCACACAATTTACTGCCACTGAAATAAGACAGATAAAGACTGTATAGATGGGATACCTTAGCAAGTTGTGTAATAGATGGTGCAAAATTGCAAAGGGACAAGGCCATGGAAAAGTGACACACTATGACCTGCTTGCTTTTATTTTTTGAAAATAAGTAGTTCACATGAAGAGGAATTGAATTCTTCTTGTGATAAATTACTTGCTTATTGGATGGCGAATTTCGAATTGCTACAAAATGAAAGCAATAGAAAATAAGATCTTATTCAGCACAAAATAAATAGCAAATTATCATATATTTTTCTAAGTTCTAAGTTAGATTAATGTGGGTCTATGAGAATCGGATTACTAGGCATATAAAGGAAAGGGTGCTGGTACAAGTTTTCAAAGAAAGTAGAAACCGCATCATTTAGCGCCACAAAACAGATAATTGAAGAACAATACCAGGCAACTTCCATCTGACTTACAATAGTCATGAGTCACCCACCACCCACAGATAAAAATGAATTCATGTGAAAAGGCTTAGTTCTATGAACTAACAAAAGCAGATAAAATTGGTGTGGCAAACCATCCAATTTAAAAACCTCACTTCGTTTAAAACATTAACATCAGTGGAAAGGACTAGTCTTCCAAGAACCAACAAAAGCAGATAAAATCAATGTGACAAACATGCAGTTAAAATATTTCACTTCATTTGAAGCATCAATATTGTCATCAAAACCCTCAGGCAAAAGCAGCAAGTTTCCTTGGAAAAAAGGAGATATCTGTTGTCAATCTCTTTCACATGTACCTGCATATATATCTTCACTAATATTGATGACACGGGATGCTTTGCTTAAGCCACCTCTTGTTATATGGAATATCCTATCAAAAACATCTGGATGACCATAATGCATACGAACCCTGGAAAGGGGTGAGATCATGCATTATTCCTTAAGCAGAAAATACAACGACAAGCTTGATTTAGTGCTACAACATAAAAAAAGACAGATAAACAAAAAAGGTTAATGTCCAAAACTAGAAAAGCAAAAGTAGAAAATTCTCAAGCAAGTAGAGATTGAAAATGTTTGTTATTCCAATAATAATTATTCATCACTGTGTTCATAGTGATTGTCAAACATTGTTGCAAACCAGTTATGAAAGAGTAATTGAAGCCCAGAAAAGGAATAGATCCCAAGACAAAGTGCTGCAATTCAGATATATGAGAAAACAAAGAACCAAAAACACATGAACGGGAGCAAATGAGCAGATTAAAGATCATATTGACATAATCAATTTATGTACAAGCAGGCTACAAGGGACAACATGCAGAAATCACTAGGCTACAAACTGAATATGACTAAGAAGCCTAAAAATAGTCTGATCTGACATCATCATGTTTAGGCATACCTTGACTAACAAGTTAAGGAAGAACAAAAGTCTGAATGCACAAACATAGAACATACGCAAGAATATACTGATTGACTCACTGACCAAATAAACAATTAATTCTTCTTATTTATTTCCACTTAAAGCAAGCATCAATTTTCTAAAACTACTTAGAATCTAAAGATAAACACGATCTGATAATTTGATTATCAAAAATTGATTACCACCAATCGTAATTTTAACAAAGAAGGATGAATGAAGAAAAGAACAAAATTCAGAAAATGGTTGCCTGTATCGCCCCGAACCATCACATTCAAGGTCTACTGAACAAACTGATGGTGAAACGGGACGGTTCACCCTGTTGGCTCGGTAAATAGGCTGAAATGGCTCCAGCGTTTGATTTACCCTGCAACCCTCCCCCCCCCCGGCGCGGCCACGGCCGCCGCCACCCCAACTCGATAAAAAGCCCCCTCCCTCTCTCTCTTGAGCTCCCCCGCTAGGGTTAGGGCTAGGGTTTCCCTTGGCCCTCCCCCTTCCTCTCCCTCCCCCTCCCTCTCTCTCCTTCACCCCCCCCCCCCCCGGGCCATGACACCAAGGGATTTTGAGCCCTCTCTCTCGGTCTCTCTCTCCCTCCTGCCTCCCTCCCCCTCCCTTCCAATTCTCTCTTCCTCTCTCTCCTCCCAATCCGACTCTCCCTATTTTAGTACACCTTGGAACAGCATGGTATGGACCTGTACCATGCCAAACAAGTCGCCAACCTGTATGACCTTCGATACCGATTCGGCGAACTTTGCTTCAGAGGCTTTACGTATGCCAAAACGGCTCAGCTATGCAGATCGATTTGACCTATATTCTACCCTCGCCCTCCCCCCCTCCTCAAATGTCTTCAATGTTCCGAGACGCTCAGATCGTGCCCTAGCTTTGCTGACAACTCTCGAGCCACCGCTGACAAGGTGGTCGCACTCCCCCGACTCTCGCTCCCTCCCTCTCTGTCCCCGTCAAAGCCCTCATTCGGTGGGCTCTCTCTCACTCTCCCTCTCTCCTTCCCTCTCCCCCGACCTCTCCATGTTTCGATACGCTCCAGCGCGGCATGGTGTATACCCATACTGATTCGACGAACCTTTGCACCCCATCTATTGCAAAAACAATTGTCTTGTTGATCAAAATAGAAAAGGAAGATTGTTTTTCAACCTAGGGAACCAATTAGATCTTTTCTATCTAGAAAGGTTGTTAACAAGTTCAGTTAATCACTACTAGAAACCTAAAATACTGACTTCCTGGACAAATTGCAAATACTCATCATAATTAGAGAGCCCCATGTCAATCCTTCCAAGAATGGCTAATAATAGAGCTAATTGCTAGCTAGCTTTACCGGAACCCACCTAGGAATCTTGGGTTTGTATCAAAATAGGATACAAAAGTACTCCAATTACATGTCATGGCAATATCCAATAAATACTTTACTGATCATACTAGTCGACAACACTTATTTTTTTTAATGTTTTTTTATAATGTCGATTTTAGTATGTACCCATCAATACTGATACTGTATTAATATTGTTTCGACGGAAAAAATGTAATGGATTCACTACAAGTATTTAAAACCTTGCATTAACCATAATCACAATAGCTTTTTCCTAACTGTTTGGTGCTGGCTAATATGCCAATCTAACACATCGGTGTGGTTGGTATCATGTCAATCTAACCACTGATTATCTGCAGTTCGAGTTTGGCCAATGCCAATTGCTTCTCTCTTTTTTAACACTGATGTAGTTGGTCCCAAGCCCCAATGAGAAACATGGAAGGTTGACGTCAATTTGGCAGCTGGTCGTAAAAATATATCAAAAACTATGATATGGATCCAAATAATCTAAAATATTTTTTATATCTTTAAACAATTTGTTGTGGATGTCTTTGTCACATTTTCAATTTTCTCTAATAGTCAGCCATGATTCAGATTGATTTGAGGATTGTCCAGGATTTCTTGAACATCTCATTTGAGACTGATAAAAATGAAAAAAGAATGATAGAATAAGGCAATGAAAAACAAGAATTGATCAAAGAAAGAAAATAAGCCAACTTCATTCAATCTGAATTTATAAACCCTTATAACATTATTGATTTGAGAATACAGACATACAATGATTGAAATATGCCAAGATAGTCTCAAGAGCAGGTAAGACCTCCACTCTAAAGAGAATAAGAGGCTAAAAGAGCCTATTCAATGCAGACACTGTTATAATCACCAAATATGCAGAGATTGTTATCGTTCCATTGCAACTTGTGAGAATTGAATCCAAATGAAGTCTTCTTATCTCATTGTCTAATAAAGGTAGTTTTTCCCATTAATAACTATCTATTATTGGATGGTTTTTTTTCCCACTAGAAACATCCTTTGTGGTCGTCGGCGGTTCCCTGCATGAGTAACTTCCCCTTGTCCAAATAACTCACTAGCTAATTCAATCCAGCAGTAAGGTACCTATGGTTTGCAGTAGTACCTGTACTAGTACAATGCTTATACAGTGTCGGTATGGATCAGTTCATGGTACCAATACTAGGTACATTCCCCCTATCAGTTATCTATTTGCTACCGATATGATACAAACGCCTGATGTCGAGCGGTACAGTCCAATATGATGAACAATGAAGCTACCTATAATGACCTTTTATAAACGTGACAAATGGACAATCATGATTCCTCCCAACATCATGCATAAATAATTCACTAAATCTCAGTCAATACATCATTATCAACCATTTGTTTTAGCCAAATGTCAAATTTTATATAAATAGAATAGTTTCTTTCTTGATGAATAAATTAGGGATGCTTGCATCTTATTGATTTATCATAATATACAGCTACACATTTAGAATTAAGCTACAAAAGAGGTTTCCACGGATGATATAGTAACATATAAAATATATGTATTTTCATAGTTTGCTTGTATCTTGTGTCCTATTATTTACAAATTTATTGAACTGCGAATATGGATCATGCCATATCCATATCTCATATCTGTAGGCATACCGCATGCTGACCAAAAACTTGCAAACCAGTGAAATTCAGGTCTTAACATCAACCCCAAAACCACCTTGATCTGGGCCTAAGCACAGGCTAAGACATACCCAAAATATCTCAATAATATATAATCTCCGTTAGATGGTGTAAACTAAACGGATTTGAAGTAGATCAAGTCAAGATATCAGGTTGAGATTTTCCCTGTCAAGTTCGATTCAGGTTCAGATCTAAAACTGAACCTTCAAGCTCTATTACAAATTCGCAAACCTTTTATTTTATTGATAACTTTCTCCACGATACATATTTTTAATGGAACATAACATTACAACAGTGAAGCTATATACTTAAAAACTAAAGTGTTCATGATTACAATGCCATTTTCCTTTAATAATGCTAAATAGTCTCTAAGAACCGCTGATTATGGCCTTACAAATCATATGCTCTAACTAGCTTAAACATAATGCCATGTCTAAATACATACACATATTACATATATAATCTGAAAGATGATATTTATCAACATGCAGAACTTAGAGATATAGTGTACACATTTACAAACACAAAATTTCTACTATAATATAGTAACTTTTGTATATCTATACATGTAATTTGTCAAAAAATATATATATCTATGCATGTAGATTATTATTATATTATTATTAATTGTTTATCACCTTATCAGAGGGCTATTGGAATATTAGGTACCATCTATGACTCTCTCTAACCACTCCTGCCATCAATCTCATCCTTGCCCTTACACCTCAACCCCTTCTCCCCCTTCTAAATGGTCCTAAAAAGGCCCAATAAATAGTTAATAACTACATAGTACCTGATATATTACATGACTTACCAAGTCCACTATCAATTATGGATGTAGGCTATTAAATCAGGTAGTTTGAGTATGGGTCCAATAAGTTTGTTTCCTGTCTGGGTGTGGAAGATGGATGTAGATGGCTAAACCCAAAAAAATATATTGCCTCCCACAGCTAATAGTAGAACATAAATTTTAGTTTTCTGGAATGTGCCACAAATAGTTAAGCTCTGTCTTAAGGATGTAGTAATTCAGGTATAGAAATAAATCTTTAAATGAATAGTGCACAGTTCAAGATTTTGCACAATATGGTCCCATCATGGAATGTATTTGTCCAATATTAATATGCAAATAGAAGAAAACATGTAGACAGCTAGTACAAACTAAAATCGAGAAAGGGATAATATGATTGCCATGAAACCTGAATGACCAAACCATGTATGCCCTAACTTTTGTCTTCGTCCCATGTTAGTGTCAAGTGCAACAAATTTCCGTTCTAACATTATATATTATGAAGTTTTAAGTCCATGGATTCATACGCATGTCAAGCTAACTCATATAATTGGACAAGCCTTGACTATGATGGTAATATTTATTAATAAATATGTAAAATAAACCATTTACAAAGATATAACAGCCAAATATATTAATAAAGCACTAAACAAACAGTTTGATTTTGATTGAACTCAATTTTAATCATTTATATGAGCATGTTGCCAATTTGAGACACTAGAGTGATTAAGTTTCTAGTCATGAAAATGCTGTCAGTACATTTAAAATAACTTCCTAACATAAAGAGATTGGCACAGTTAACTCACTTGAGAGGGTATGCCAAAACTCGCTGACCCAAGGTAACAAAGCTAGTCTCCTGATTTGACATAAACCAAGCCAACGATGACACACTGAGAAGAAGATGGCAGAGAAAGGAAAAAATAGTTAGGGCATAAAACCATGACACATGAGATAATAAGTTTCAGATAAAATGCTGACAAGAACATATGGACAACCTTCCAGTAAAAACATTCTCTCTCACACCAAGAATTGTAGGAGATCGGAGACCATGATTACCATGGAATTCTTCAAGTAGATTCCGCATTTTCATAGCCTCCTCGAGGTAGTTGTCCTGTACCATTGAGACCACCATTGTTGACATTAAGAAGAATGATCATTTCAAATGATTGATTTGGCAGTACACAAGACAGTGCAACATAACAGGATAAAGCAAAAGAAAACATCATGGTACTCCACTTAATTATTATATGTGAGAACATGAGGATAATAAAATGTAAACTATGGAAGAAAATGAAGCCAATCCCGATAGGCAAGTCCATCATACAATAGCAAAAAGAAATCAAGGTTTTATTCCAACTTCCAAGCAATATATTAATTTTGTGACACATCTCATTATATTTGTAGACAGAAAAGAGAGACAGAAATACCAAGAAGACCAATTGAAACATAGAGAAAGTTACCTTATTAAGCATGCAAGATTATGATAACAATAAATTACAAAAGTAATGGAAAGGGTTAGAAGATGGAGGAATAAGCCTTTGAATTCCAAACAAACAGAAAGATGGTCTACAAACATTATTTCATGCACATAATGGAGAAAACATGGGGAAGGAGGGAGGGAGGGAGGGAAGACCCCTAGAATTTTTTAAAAAATGCAACATTTGATCTCCATATTGAAGAACCTTGCTGGATTCTCCCAGCATCGCCTACAACTTTGCACGTGATCACTATTGGGCATTTCAGTCGTTCTCTTCTTTGCTTTGCGTAGCAGTCTTTCACCATAACTGTTTGTAGATTATGACATCAAACAACTTGATAGTCTTTCTGAGTGCCTAGTGGCTAGCTTCACTGATTTATCACATTGCCTGTTAGTTTTGCTAATTCCCTTAATATAAAAATATTTTAAAAAGGTAAAACCAAGGTTCACTATACTAGTGCATACCACCCTATACCGGACGTATTGTGCCGTATCGGTACCAAACCAAGACACGATAAGGAGGCATGCCGAGTCTCGGTAGTGCCGAACAAACTCTCGTACTAAGCATACTGATACCGTATCAACATGGCATTGGGTCTGATATCAAGATGGCGAACCTCGGTTAAAACTGCTGACAAATGGAGTACTAAGTTGCAATGAAGCCAAAACAATAATATCATATGGATCAATTGTACAACTATTACAACAAGACAGCTTCACAATTTCATCACATATCTCGAAACTAACAACTGTAAATAATATTCTATCATAATCTGACATTGCAATACTGATACACCCTAAAAAAATGAAGCAAGATACTGTGCACAAAAATCAGAAAGGAAAACCAACCTGATTCATGTCAATAGTTTGGATTGCATCACCGCGCGTGAAAATTATAGCATGATTTTGGTTTTCAGGCTTCCCTTCTCCAAGTTTGGGATCTCCAGGAAGCTTGATTGAATATATTTCCTGCATAAATATGAACGCAAACAAAACCTATTTAAAAAAAATAATTGAAAATCACATCTAGCAAGAGGAAGTGCACTAATGTACTCTTAATCTAACATAATTCCTAATACATTAAAAAAAGAAAAGAAAAGATGTTGCAGATTGCAGCTAAAACCTGTCTTTGATCAAAATATATAAATGGCATCCCTCTACAAGTAAATGAAACAACTCTGAAACTAGCACGTTGAATATTGATTTTAAGCTTAATAACAGGATCACAGTCTTTTTTCAAACAAATTTTAAAAAATTAACAAACGAAATAGATTTCAAGGAATTGTCTGTCGCTTCGAGTTGGCTTTGTATGCCAAAGTCATCCCTCCCCCGCCCCACCACCCCCCCCCCCCCCCCGGCAAAAAAAAAAAAAAACTTTAATCTTTTTTTTTTGGGTACAACGACAGCTCACAGCCCTAGTGTGAGTATAGCCAAAAGAGTCTAGAGAGAGGATGTGGCGCAAGGGTGGAGGGGCAGCTCTATAATATGTCCAGAGAATCTCTCTCAAGTGTTGAGCAGCAAAGGAGGCGACCCTGTTCGCCTCCTGAAACACATGCACAACCTGAAAAGAACCACAACCTCTCACCATCTTGCAAATATCACTGAGTAGCAGGTGTCCGCCCCCTCGCCGATCCTCGTTACGAATCCATTCGATAGCCATGGCTGAGATATCATTGTTTTTCTTTGTGTTCATTTTCTTGTACTCAAATGTAAGGCTCAACCATTGTACAAGACCACCATGGACTAATCCTGAATCTTGTCCAACTTCCTTTTGCTCTTCCATCAACTCTCTGTATCATATCCTGCACTTATTTGTTATGCTTGTAACCTAACCCTGCATCCATCATTGGTTAAACCCAAGGCATCCCTCGCATACAGGCCAATAATGTAGCCAGCCTCTGATCAAGAAAAAAAAAATCAAACCATCTACAAGTACAATTTTAACATCCAAAACCCCTTCAAATGCTATATTCTTCTCCCTTCCCACTAAGTCCTACATCACTCGGTAAATTCTGCAACAAAGCTTTTTCCTGCTTCTATCAGTCTCATTCATCATTTCTTCAATATTAAAATATATTGTTTCCTTAAAATCTTTCTACTCTTTTAATCCCATTGTTCTCCCTTTCTATGTCTCCTTCTGCACTTTGATCCCCTTCCAACCTTATCTTCCTCTACCTTTTGTCCTACCCCTCCAAAATTACATCATGTTATAGTTTTTTATCCCATGAAAGCCTATGCTTCAAGCAACCAAACTCTGGATGCACAATTTTGATTCCACCCCCCCCCCCCCCAACCCGCCGACCTCCAGTTGCCCCTCTCTAGTCGATCAACAAACAGCTTCTATTTGAATGCTAACGTTCATTCACAAAAATTCAATTAAATCTTACTATGAACTGCATTTCTGAATGCTTAGACAACGTGTCCACAAACTGCATGGATGAGAACGATCCTTTGTGGTTATTTACTTGTAAATGTTTGAACAAATTTCGGTCTTGACAATGCTAATTAGCCACAATTGCCCACCAGCATCAGGCAAAGTTACTACCCTCCTTCTGTTTAGCTTAAGGTCACTAGTAAACTTCACATCGTCTGGACATGCACAGGAGAAGCTTACATACTTTGTTGGCAATGAAAACCAGAAACCTAATTCATCAGTTTAGGACTAGCTATGTGAATACTAGATAACCATTTCAGTGGTCCCACTACCTCCATGCTGATAACCAGCTCCCAAGAGAATATAAATAACAGGAAATTAGAAAGGCCTGCTGATGCATTTTGACAGTAAAGTGCAGGACTGGGCTTGCTAAACAATTTAAGGAGCAACAGTGAGCAATCTTTTAAGGAAACTATCCTGGAGATAATCAAAAAAAAAAAAGATAATTCCTTTAAACCATGTGTACTGCTACTGACCTATACTTCCCTGAAATCAATTATATGCCATTTCACTGAAACCTAAATTGTAACAGCCAAATTTTGCCTAGACAGCTGTCATCATCTTTTCACTATAATGTCATATACATCAGTCAGGAACAACCAGCCAATGACATACAAAGTAATGCACCAGGGAACATGGATGAAGTTCTGTGATCTGTAAAAATGATTAACCAGTTTCTAACAAAGATCTAAAGATAAAATTACTCATAACTCTCACATAAAGATTCAGTAGATAATAAGAATGTATACTTTGTAATAATACAGCTCTTTTTAAAATCATTTTCTCAGATTTTCCTACTGTGCTATCCTGGGTTAAGTATAGATAAGAACTGAACAGATTTCCGATACACTCAAGACTCAGAGACCTTGCCAAGCCTGGATTCTTAAGAATTACGAGAAGAAAACAAGGGTATCTTAAGAAAAGGCTTCTGTACACTGTAGTTAAGGACTAAAAGAAGAAAAAAACAAGGCTACCCTGGGTTTTTGATCAAAACAAAGAAAGAAAAAAATTCTATAAATGGCATATGATTCAAAACAAAGTTGGAATGATACCAGTAAAGATTTTTTTTAAAAAAAATGCGAGCAGGATATGTCCAGTAAAATAATTACAGTTTAATCACCCAAGAGGCAAGCTAATTTACCTGATCCTTTCCATGAACATCAGCTTTAACAAGCTTCGAAAAGAATTCTTTTGTAACCTTTCCATCAGCTGACACATTTTCCTCCACATGTATGAAGGCAACTCGAAGTGCCTCATTTCTAAAATTCACCCAACAAAAAAGCAACCATCACAGATCAGAACGATGACAGAAAGTAGTGCAGAACAAAAGGGGGAATGAGCTAGGGAGCTTCAATTAGATGAAATAGAACCCATAACATGCATGCATGCATGAAAACCTGAAAACCAGAATAGCTAATAACCTCCCCCAACCAGAAAAAATAATAACCAGAATTTGTGTATGCATGTGCATGTATGTATGTGTAGAGAGAGAGAGAGAGAGCCAAAAATAGGAGAGATGCTAATAACCTCTGCATCAAAAGAGCAATGTCGGCAGCCTCTGGAGCTTTTTTCTGTTTCTGCTGCCCATAAATTTGGCATGAAACAACATATGTAAATTTAAGATCTGCTTGGGCACGTGATTCAGAAGACAATTCAAAACCTTGTGTGTTAATGTAGTCAGCCCCAGAATAGCCATCCTCAACTCCTGAAAGATTACACAGTAAACCAGAATCTATGTCATTGACTCCAGAAGAAAGACTTAAATGAAGAGGGAACAGCAATAATAAAATACCTCCTAGATATCTCCTCTCCAAATAGCTTTGTAACATAAGCGCCCTTCTATAGTACATCATACCACGCACTGCAGGAGCAGCAAACGAAATTATTACTAAACAAAAATATGTATATATAAGTTATATTGCAACAAAGTAAGCTTCTGGAGTTAAACTGTTGGTTTGGAGCTAAGAGAGATAAATTGGATATGAATCCTGCCCGCCCTTTAAAATGACAGCTGTTATAGTAGTTTCAGAGGGACCATACTCACAGATTTTAATGGGCTGGATTAGCCCATTGGGCAAGTCCAATAGATGGGTCAGGCCATGTCACATTTCTACTCTTGTTGGATCTGACCAGATCGCATTCAGCCCTTCTGATCTCAATTTCCTAGTGTCCCACTCTCCGACAATTCCCAACTCGCCAGGCCACATCCGGCTGTTCTCTATCTTAAATACTTTAAAACTCACCTGCCTCTTCTTTTAACTCTCCCAAATGGCCATCCACTTTATCCTATAAACTGTAAAGCCCAACCTTTTCTCTGAGATCCCCTTTCCACAAAATTTATGAGGCTGATTTGGCAAACTCTGGCTGCAAGCCAGCAGGCTTCCTTCACCAGAACAAGAAAAGGAACAGGGAAGTAGAAATTAGTTAAAGCTATTGGCTTAGGCTGGGCCTGCCCTGGTCTGAACAAGTTCTTAGGTCAACGTTGGGCCAGGCCGAATTTAGGCGCTCTCAAATTCTTTAATATGTTGGGTCAGGTTGAACCCAGCCCAGCCCTGACCGTGCCCATTGGCATTCCTAGCCATGGTGCAACAGGAACAACGGCCACTATTCAACAATTTCATTGTATGTCCAGAGAAATTCACATTCTGAAAAATTGAATTTCCAAGTTGGTTCAAAAAAATAAAATATTTAATAATGTATAACCCAAAAATCAAATGACACCAATATTTTCTTGTTGCTATCCATCAGTTCCCATTATAATAACAACTGCCACTATACACTTTGCTTTGTTGTCAACAAAAAGCCAGTCCAAGGCAAAAATAAGAATCTGACACTGGAAGCAACTAAATATCAAAGAGGTTTTGTTATTGAGATATATCAGCATTGTTGAACCATCTACCTAGCAAGAGGATGGTGCACTTCACAGGAATAAATATAATGGTAAATTAAAAGCAAAAGATCATGGGCCTTGAGTTGCTTTGCAGACATTCAAGTACAATTATTATTCATCAGCAGCATGGAGCAGCAGGCCAACCTGTCCGCGCCAATGTTTGGCCTCGATAAGATGCCCAAAATCGCAATTCCAACATGTCACTAGAGTCATCCTTGATAACATCATCTGTTGAGCCACCACGACCAATTCGTTGTAAAAAGTTTTCCCACTCATCTGTAATGTACAATTAATTAGTAATAAGATAATAATAGATTAATAAAACTAATAGAAGCAAAAGTGGCAATTAGTTGCAACAGTTGACTCAGCATAATCATATCTCAAACCACATATCAAATGAAAAAACATTTAAAGCCAGCAATTCATAAAGCAACTCCTGATTTTTCTCAGGTGTTCATCCATCTCCACACCACACGCATCACACATGCAATATCCTAGTGTTCTTAAAATGCTGTTTAGCCAATTTACAAAAATTTGTACCTAATTTTATGTGTTCAGCCAATTAAGAAATTAAATAAATATTGTTCCAATTCAGGATGCCTTCCAACATATTAAGTTATCAGCAGATCTGGATACAAATGAACAATGACACTCCGACTTTTTTACAAATAAAAATCGATGCCTCCAAACATATTATCTAATTAGCTTACCAGGAAAAATTTTCTGTAGATAGAAAAGGATAGATATTCCATCCTCATTTTCAACCTGCAGTTCTGAAGAACTATAGAGTACAGTCTCACTGTAGTATGGAGTAAAAACGCTGCTCTCCAAAAAAGTAACAATTTTCATCAATATTTTAGAAACTGTTGCTGAATCATACAAGCAAATTTAATATGTACTCGAGTAAGTACCTGAAAGGCATCATCTCAGCAACAGGTTTGGCTGAAGGCATGTCCATGAATAATGAATTTGTAAAGAACTGCAATCTCCTTCTAGCTTCCAGATTTTTAGGAATATTGGCAGCAGAATCCTTGACGGTTAGAAGTAGATGTAAACGCCTCACCTGCTCCTTCTGTGAAAGGACAAGGGAAGAGTCAATAGATTGTCTTACAAAGGATTATCAGCAAAGATGGTTAAGAATACTCATACAATTTCTGGCTCTTCGGGCCACCGTATTCTATGAAAGAGCCTCCCATCATTTCGAGCTCTCGCTAAAATATTCCATGTATCAAATTGCTCCCTAAGGAGGGAAACATTTAGTTAAATTCTAGAAGAAGAGTAACATAAGTATTCAATTTACATATGCTTATCATAAATGTCTGTCAAGTATTCCTGATTACCTTAAATTTGGTGTCAATAAATCATGGGTAATAACATCATATAGGTCATACATAGCTCTGGAAGCACCTTTGGCCAGATCAGGAGTCTCATTTCTTATCTGCACAAATTATTGCTTTGATTTAATAAAGAAGACCACAAGAAAGCGACAGTATGTTATGCCGAAATTTGTCGCTTTGGAAAAGAATTAGATGTATTTGACAAAAAAATATTTTAGAGGATGAAAACCACATGTTTATTCACAATACTTTCAATGAATAACGAATATTACAATATCATCGATATAAGTATGGGTGTCTCATGGCGATACAAGTGCCCCACAGCATATTCCCAAACTCAAAGATGTTGACGCAGCAGTTACATACCTAATAGAGATGGCTATGGATATACACATACAATCAAAAAATACATATTTTTCTGGGTTCATTAGCGTCAGTCTACAACTTGATATGTCTTGGGCAAGCATGCAGACAATGTGGCTTCAATACATGTCTACCAAAACACTAAACTGATACAAAGATTATTGCACACAAAAAAATAAAATAAAATAAAATTGATAAAGAATAACAAATGTAAGCACCCAGAGTAGGGAACATATATGTTACTTCTATGCCAGAGAAGTTTGATACAAAACTAGACAAATGGAAAAAGACAATTCAGAATGGTTTGCAGCAATTGAAAACAAAGAACATGAGTAAACATAATACCATCATCCGGTGCCACCCAATGGCATGCAAAACAAGGTTAAGCAACTTGTTAACCTGATGCTAAATGAATAAATACTAAATGATCTGGAGTGAGAAAACAGCAAAATTAAAGATCCAAGATTTTTATGACAAGCAGTAACCAGTTATATATAGAGTTGGTCTATCTAGTAACTGAAGACTTACCAGCAGTCCAGTCAAGGCAGTAAACCTCGACACCACCAGCGGCAGCTTTTTAAGTGTAATAGTCACTACAAGAGAGCCCTCAGAAATACTGTTATTAAGCTCACGAAAGAGCCTCTCTACCCTGACATCAAAAAAGACATGTATAAAGAGCAGGATTCAAAAGTTATACAATCATATTCATCGGAAAAAAAGAAAAGAAAAAAAAAAGAAAAGAAAAAATAAGACATTAGAAAGTACAACATTTCCAACAATATTAGAGATAACCATACCAAAGTCTTCCTTCATCATCAACAAGATAGTGTAGAATCCTTTCTGCACTGTAATAGCATTCTCTAACAGCATAGGCCATGTATTCATCCCTTGATATTCTGTTCCACAGGTCTGCCTGGGTATCTTTGCAGTCCAAAGCGAAGTCAATTGCCAATAAGATCTAGAATAATCGAGGTCAGGATTAGAAGCAGCAAAGATAGAGATTCCACCATTCAGGCCTGTACAAGAATTAACATGTCCAAAGTGTCAATGAGCAGACCTTACTAGTTAGAAGAAACAAAGGCCATTGAACTAATCTGAAGCTCCCAGAATTGCTTGGAATTGAAAGTAAATCCATTTCCCTGCAAACAAGGAAGAAAAATCACATGGATATCAAGACAACTGAAAATATGTTAAGGACAGTTAAAAAGCATGTGTAAATTATAATATGCAAAGAATCAAGATTTATCTCTCAAAAAAGAATAAAGGTTTACCTGTTGCCAATAAAATCTTCTTCACGCAAGCTCTTAATAATTTCATTCCAAAATGGTGAGAACTTAGCCGCATATGCCTTATTCATATCCTGAGAACCCTGATTTAATGAAACCATGAATTCTGAATTTCTGATTCTTTCCGAAACAAAAACAGACAGCATTCGAAAAATTAAATTATTGACAATAAAATGATTGGTAAATCATACAAAGCAATATTGCAAAATATGTAACCTTAGATATATCTTCAAGGGTTATCAATCCACATATCTACAACTAAAATCTCTCAAATCACTTAACAGAATGATACCATTAATGAAGTTGTCTTTGAAAATGTGCGTGGCATGCATTATGATGAAGTGACCCAAAACATGCTTTGGGCCATCTTTTCTGCGGATAATGCAGGGTTTTAACAATGTGACCAACTAATAGACCCCTACTAAACCCATAAATAGCCATTATTTCTACAGTTCAGCCCTGTAACCAACTATTTCTGGGAACAAGATGATGGCTCTTATAATGGTCGTTGCAACAAATAATGGTTAAAAAATGGAGAAATTGATAATGCCACATTTCATATAACCCAATTGTGCAATTGGATATCATATGATAATTTGCATATTAAAAGATCATTTCAAGCAGATGAACCTTGAAAATAGAAACAATAACCATTACTCCAATTATATAACTGCCACTATAAAGGCATAACAACTAAACAGTGGTCATTCCTAAATTCCTTCCAAGTATTTACATGGCATAACAGGGGCCTCTTGAAATGACTATATCTGCCGTTCTTTTAAAACTTAAGATAACAGTGGTAATGATAACTTACCACCAAAAATTTCTCTAAGTCACATACTTGTAACCTAGAATGAGGCGAACACAAGCCAGATTGGCAGAAGAAACCACTGCTCAAATGATCCTCAAACTTATGCATAGAATAGACAGCATACGTAATAAAATTATAAAAGATAAGCATATGGAGACCAAAAAGGATCAAAGTAATCAGATTAATTCAAAGAGGCAACGGAATCTACTCCACTTCGCACTCAAAAAGCTCAATGGCCAGTCAACTAAACCTATTTGAGTCAAGCAAGTACATCTGACAGCCCCCTCAATGTCCATGCTGACCATTAACAAGTTCATAAAGCAGCCAACATTATTTTAATTCAAAGACTTCAAAATCCCCATTCATAAATGAAATTTCAAACATAATAAATGGAGTGACCCATTCCATCACACATTTATCCAACACAATGCATCAATTTGCGAAAACTAGATGTAATATGCCGTTTTCCCCCTTTTGTGTCCACAAAGCACATAATAATGGTAATGAGTTCACCATGGGAAAGCATCATTTCATCATGTTTGTCAAAAATGATTCTTTTATTATCACATGAAGAATGCAATAGCCAAGTTTTAAGTTAATGGGACATGAATACTGTCTCAGACGGTTTCATATCAGAGAATCATATAATACAGAATATCAGGAGCAAGGTTAGAAAACTGGATTCCATTTCTGCTTTCAGCCAGACCATATGAATTTCCATTTCAACAATTTTGGGTGATCCAACTTCAGGTCCCGCAGTTTCATTTCAAATTAATAAAGGAATAATATATTGTTTAAACTTTGAAAAAAAGAGTAACAAAGAAAAGACATGAAGTTCGAGAAAATATAGTAGGCATCAATTTAACAAGTATTATCTTGTTTCGGACATTTGGATGTGTTATTCACATGTTATGCATTAAATGAAAATTAAAAATGTATATTTAAAAATAATAATGTTCAAAAGCAATATTTAGAATATAATATATTGCTTTATGATCTGATGGCAATCTATCACAAAAGGCTATCCAAATGCCCGTGAGATTAGAGTTTGAGAATAACCAAACCTATGCCAAAAACTATATCACTCAAATCTTGTTGGAAGATAATGTTGTGGAACACAGTGTTGCTATGCTACAAGATCTTCTTAAAACCCAGAAATCTATCTTTCATCTACAGAAAATATTTTCAGGATTTAAAGGAATGATCACAAAATTGTCATAGATAGCACATATAGCCAAAATTTGGCCCAGTTCAGATTGGCTCGGGGGAGAACTCAAAACTTCCAGCTTTAGCTTCAGAGTTTCTGAAGTGAAGACCTTGTTTCACATGAGACTCTAGACATAGGTAGTGCCTAGTGAATCCTACAAATTCGAATCTTAAAATTATCAGGATCCAAGGTCATGTTTAGACTCTAAAGCAACAAAATAAATTCAACCAGTTTTTTTATATCATCTATTCATTATTTAAACTATGCTAGTTATTTTAATCTAAATTAGAGAAGAAGAACCAATAAACCTGAAGCACACAGATTTTTTTTCCCAAAACAAAAAGGATTCCGTACATTTTTCCCTTCATAAAGGACTGGTTTCTTGAAATGAAAAGGCAACAATCAATGCATATCGAAAAGAGAAGAGACAGAATAATATCAGAGACCTAGAGAACAACAATTAAATAGAAGCAGCAATAACAGTGTTACATCAAAGAGTAATAAGTACCTGAATAAATTGCCTGTCTTGGGGAATCCTATAGCAAGAAAAAGAAGATGAGCCACTAAAGAACAGCTGGTGTAATACACTGATAACTTAAGCAACAAGAAGGCAAGTAGATAGTGAAGACCTTGTTACAGATGAGACGAGATTTTTAACAAAAGCTTCAGGAAAACTCTCAAACCGTTTATGAAGCATTTCAAGTGACCGTATCTGCCATAAATTAAACAAGACCACATTAGAAATGATTTAAACATAACAAATCTGTGCATAACATGTATTATCTATAGCAGGCCATCAAGTAACAAAGAAGCATCAGATTGTTGTAATTTCTTTCATTAATTTTAAACAGTATAAGAATTACCTCCCCAAGACGAGCACGTGCACCCATCAGGCCACCAACAAGGGCAGATAATAGCGTGTACCATATGAGAATGTCCAGAAGGTAGACCTGATATATGAATCAAAAAATTTTATATGAATATGTACTTCAAATACATTCTCGAGGTGAATGTCCAAGAAGATACATGAATCAAGTAAGGTTTTAAATCCCGTGCGACGGGGTTGTCCCAACTTTCTCATGGAACGAGATGCGCGGCCATCCCGTCCTGTCCCAAGAGACAGGGGATGTCCCGAGACGTGCCAATCAGGATGCTGGGACAATGGTGGGACAGTCATGTCCCAATACTCGAGATGGTACCTCATCCCCATATCCCAGGGGACATCCCATCGGGACGCGAGTCCTTGGAATCAAGTGATTACAATATAAATACAGACTTTCAACTAAATTCTAAAAATCTTGAGTGCATAATATATCCAGTTAGAGCAAAAAGGAAACTTACTGCAACGACAGGAGCCCACAGGCTAAGGAGGGTCAAAGCATTTCTGTTCCCTACACAAAGCAAACAAAAAGACTTACAATTAATGGCATCAACTTCTCCTCTGCGGACACAAATAGTAGCAAACTTGCACAATTTCGCTAGCAACCCCCTCTTTCAATGGCAAAGCATGCAACAATGATGCTCTTAAATAGTGAAAATTTATAACAAGTACCTAAGACAAGTGCAAGAACAAAACAAATGCTAAGCAATCCTAATGGCAATGATCAAACAAGATTCTATTATAACTAACTGGAAAACGTATTCAAAGTTTAAAAATATTATAGATTCACAACAGAGGCGGCCAGTATTACAAATGTAAAACATGCACATATGTATATATGTATGTATATAAGAAAGATGGACTGCGCTCCTTATGAGAGGAGAGGGTATCTACTCCCGTTGATCCCAAAATCAATAATGGGACATCAAAATTGAAGATCCAAGTTATTTATCATAATCTATACTCTACCAAAAATGCCTAGAAACAAAAATCCACTATTTTGCTGGTCTCTAACCTACGCATCATGTTCACAAAAAAAGGGACAGTTTTCATTATGCCAGTATGTTAACATACATGATAAAGCACTTAAATTGAGAATCTGCCGTGCTGATCATCATCTACACATATTCAAACATGTATAGCTGAAAATCAATAGATTTTAATGCTTAGATCATAGTAATGCATGGTCTCACATCATTTTAACCATTCATTTCTACACCCACTTGATGCATCAGCAGTGCGAATCTTTGATTTGGATGCCTTATTATTGATTTTGGGATTGATAGGAGAAAATATGGTCTCCCCTCAAGAGGAGAAAACTCCATCCACTCTCTATATATTTACACTTACCCCTTGACACAAGATCATGCCACGAGTACTTCAAGTCATGGAGCTCTACAATTATATTGGTTGGCTGGATCAATGGTTTAATCTGCAGAGATGAATATTGTTAAGAAATACACCAAAACAAGTTGTGGGTCCTACATATACATATATGAAAAATTTTATTTAAAACACAAAAGTAAGATGAATGATATCATGAAGAATAAATTTACAATGAATATACTTGCCTGGAGATAGTATGCAAACGTAAACTTGCAGACAAATATCACCAACCAGAAAAGCACATATCTGTATTCCAACAAAAATTAACAACATAAATATCAGGCAAAACAGCATTGGAACATATATGCATTCACAGAATACAAAAGCATTTACTTCGGGCTGTTTGAGTGCTGTAAGACTCATTGGAGTATCATATTTATGACTTAGCAGCATTTATTTTGTGCTAGACAAGCCACGAGCATATGCAGTTCCCTTCAATTCTTACACTTAATCAAGCAATATAAAGAGATAAACAGAGAAGGAAAGATCTAAAAGCATGCATCCGAAATGTGTGTTCTTTTTCTCAATTGCTTTAAGAAAAGAAAAATAGTATCACAATTAAGGTCGGCAACAGAAACGAGACCCATTGCCAGAGCCGAAGAAGAAGAAGGAAAGAGAGAGAGCGGGGGAGGGAGGGAGAGGGAGAGGTCAGGAGGCCGACGGGGGCCACGGGGGGCCGCTGCAGGCGAAGCCGCAGCTGGTTCCTCGGTTTCAAACGAAACAAGGGTCCGGCCGCGACTTAAAAATTTTTGAGATTTTTAAGTGAAGTCGGCAAGCAAAATTTTTAAGTGAATTTAGCAATTTGCCGACTTCACTTAAAAATCGCAAAATTTTTTAAGCCGCATTCAAACCTTTGTTTCGTTCGAAACAGGGGAACTGGCCAGGGCCTCGCCTGCCATGGCCTCCGCCGGCTCCCCGTAGCCTCCGTCGGCCCTCCGTTGGTGTCCGCCAACCTCCCTCCCTGGCTCCCCCTTCTCTCTCTCTCTCTCTCTCTCTCTCTCTCTTCCTCTCTCCCAAGGTACCGTGCCCTCTGTTGGAACCGGCCAGGCATGGCCCGTATCGACTCGTGCCGCCGAAAAGCTGGTACAATGTCTAGTACCGATTCTTCCGACCTTGATCACAATGATCAATTGTGCATGCAAAATCAAAACCATAATAAAGCCCTACAAATTGGCAAGTTATGATTCCACGCATGCCAATTGCTAGACTGTTGAATTCATACCTTTGCAATTTTTTATTGACTTTCATTATAGTACTTAATTTTTTCAATATTCTCTAGTTTTCTTGTTTAAATAAAATTATGCATCTATTGATAATGCAAAAAACAAGTTCAAGCTGGAGTCCCGCTATAATGGGATGTAGACTATTATGTGCTAGACCACGTAAATGGCCCGCAACAACATCTAAGATCATGTGGTGTAAAAAATAAAGAACAGACAGCATCAAATGACAATAAGAAACTAGATTTCCAGAAAGATGTGCTCTACCTGGCATAATCACTTGTCTTCTCAAAAAGACCACGTCCAACATAATAACGTTCCTGAAATTTAATTAGGAAAATTTTTGAAAAAAATACTCGACACACTAAAAATATTAAAATATAAGGATAAGTGCAGGGTAAGGGGGCTGTGGCAGAAGTTACTTGGTAAATCCACTTGAAAAACTGAAAGAATGGCCACCGATCAGACATATTTGAGAGAGTATGACATGCTGGGATCTTAACAAGTAGCGCAAATGCTATGCGGATAGCCACATAAACACCCAGAACAAGGATATAAAGTCGAAAATAGGTTGAATCTGAGTTACTGTTATTTCTTTCACCCAAAAGTTTCCTGAACCCAATTTTAACAAGAAACTATCAGTAAGAGATCAATTTAAAATTTTAAATACAAAATAGTTTGTGTATTTATATTTGAATTTGTTGATAGAATGTGCACAATAATATGAAATGTTTAAAAGTCTGAGAATTAACAATGCCATGACAAATTACAAACTCACCAATAAAGATATGTCATAAATGTTGAACTAACTCCAAACCAGAAAAACCTAATAATCAATCTTGAGATTGCAAAACCTCTTGCTGTGCTATATGCCCCAAACATGAGTAGAACATCCAAACAGCCTGCAACAAAAGCATAAATTCCAATTAAAAAGGAAAAAAAAATCCATGGAATCCTAAATGAAATAAGTAGAACATTCATAACCATATGGTTCAGTCGACAAGAGACTGCTCAAAAACTAAGGAATAATAAGAAACTGCAAGAATACATACAAAGAATAAAAACAACATACTCTCTAAGAAGTTCAAGATGAAAAAGGCTGGTCCAGTGCTAAGTACTACTTTAAAGGTATTCAAGTTAATGTGACCATCATGAAAAGCAATGATTGTCAACCCCTGCATAAACATATCACCAAAACAAATGATCATGAAATCTTGAAAGGATCCATATAATTGATTAAAATGCAGCAAGCATAAAAAGGAAGAGCTTCAAAACCTGGAACATTAAGAAAAGAAAAATCCACAAGCGGTGAAAACTCCGATACAAGTGTAAAAAGGTCCGATGCTCAACAAAGCTGCTTTTCCCTGTCTGCCAATATTCAAAATATTAATTATTAAAAATGTACAAGGATAACAGAACCCAACACTAGAAAACATGTCTTAGAAGTATTATAGTTCTACATTAGAAAAATAAATGAACAAAATGATCTCTTTTAGTCACAAGTAAAGAGGGGCAAGGGCTCAAAGTACCAGTGTGGATCGCCCCATATCAAGAGTATTGTCCCATATTGTGCTCTCCATACTATACTGGTACTGAACCAATACTCGATACAAGGGGGGTACTGCATGTCGATACACTAGACCGACCAATAAAGACACTATATCAACATGGTACTAGTACGGGGTCTAGCGCGAAGATTGCAAACCATCCATGAGAGGGACACCTGCTAAGTCATGAAGATAGAGCACTGAACTTGTAAACCGCCAACATGGATGACCAAACCACCCGAAATGCCCAGTTTGAGGCAACCAACCCAAATCGGTCGATTACCAAGAAGAAAAAACGCTTCTTTTCATTTTGAGTTGGTTTATTTGTAGATCTAATCTAAGCTGATCTCTCGAATACCTCTTCACTAGCTCACTCTATTCATCACCCGCTCTCGAAACATCCTACAAAGCTCCCAGCTTGACTCCACCCTCTCTCGAAACATCCTACAAAGCTCCCAGCTTGACTCCACCCTCTCTCGAAACTTCCTGCTCATTTCCTCACCACTCTCGTCTCACATCATGGCGTCCTCTCCTCCTCCAGTGCTTCAAGCATTGCTATCGCCATTCACACCCATCGCTACCGAAAACGTAGCGCCTTGGGGCTGGGCCTCGTTAACAGATGTCCATTCATCCCCTGAATCTCCCAGTCACCTAATCGATAATGAGCTGCACCAAAAAGCAACCAAGCCATCAGACCTGAGATCAAGAAGCTTGGATTCAAGAATCTTTCTGGCTTGGATTCAGGAATCGGGGCCTTGGATTCGTGGATCTCACCACCCACTCATAGGAGGCGTCATATGTGGCCCAGGCAAGTTTATCTCTCTCCCCTCAATTTTCCTCTCTCCATCTGCCTCTACCTCCCCCTAGATTCAATAAGCATCCCTCATCGACAGCTTGTTCCTCAAGGTCACGGCTCTGAAGCCCCTCGACCTCGCCATCTCCCGATCAATGCTATTTGCACCAAATATGCAATCAAGAAGCTTGGATTCGAGGATCTTTCTAGGTTGGACCGAGGGATAGGTGCCTTGGATTCAAAGGAGGCATGGTCAGTGGCCAAGGCGAGTTGATCTTTCTCTCCCCCTCCCCTGTTTCTCCCGCTCACCCTCTCCCTCCCTTAGTTCTGGTACGCGTTGAGTCAGCACAGTACAAATCAATATTGTTTCAAACCGGTCACCAGCCGATATGGTCCCCAATATTGGTTCGGCGAAATTTGACCATCAATTATAAAGCAAAAGGAATCTCAAAGCAAAACAAAAATTTCAGAAAAGGATAAAGCAATGTAAAGTCATCACATTTCACATGAATTTCAAAAAAATGATATAGAATTTGAAGGCCTCGCATCTAGGTTGTAGAATAACACCATACGAGGAAAGATGAAAAGTTTGGACTCCCTCCAAATCAGCTCACACTATTTAAATTTCAATGCCAGCAACAACACTCATATATTCATCCATGATTGAAGCTCCCCTCTTCAGCTTTTGTAACTCATCCTCACCATCAACAAGAAGATAGTAGAATAATAAAGAAAAAAAAAGTAAGTAGAAAAGAAGCAAACAAAAGAAGAGTAAAATCTATGCAGATCCTAGTGCGGCTTGACTCCCACCATCATCTACCATATTTTTTTCCTTCATCCTACTTCCGAACATATGGTTTTAGTTATCAGATAAGATTAAATCTTTGCCACTATAACTTCATCATAGTATCTCCACAAAGTTCACTGTTAAAACGTTACCATGTTGCATCTTATTAAATTTTCAAAATTTCCCAACTGATAAACAAAAGACGAGAGAAAGATAAAGAATAACATAAATTATGACTCAAGCATGACCTGATTGTACTACCAAAATAATCATGACCCCATCGAGCTGCAATCACACTTGCGAGGACACTGCATCGGCAAGCATGTCTCAAAACTTCTATCCAAATTCGACATCAACAAAACTACTTAGAGATACTTTCTTGTTAAGAGATGGAGCATATCAGCTGAAGAACGAGCTGTGGGTTCATGGTGGAACCAAAAATTGTATTCAAGAGTGTAGCAATATAACAAACAATGGAAATGTACATTAAGCATCACTAAATGTCAAAGTTCACGAGGTTCACCAGCTTGAGAATACTAATCCCAAGAGGTGATCGCATTATTTGGCTGCAAATCACCAGCCTTTGTGACCTCTATATATCATGAAAACAATTTCAATTTTGTTATGCCTATTATATTTGTAAGAACAATAACATAAATGCATATAAACACAAACACTAACATTTAATTCCATGTTACCACATTAAGCTCTAGGGTATCTTTCATGTCACTTACCAACAACATGGCACCAGCGACATCTATTTACACATTAATAAACTGATAAGGAAAAGACAAAAGGTCCCATCAGGTTTATCTTAAGGAAAACACATCAATAAACTGATAAGGAAAAGACATTAACTAATAGACTATATGGAAAATACTAAAGCATAACAGAAGACATCATGGTTTATCTTATGATATCCATATAAGGTCCAATCAGGAAAAGAGCAGCAGCATTGCAAGCATGTGATGCTAAAGGCGGTGTACATTGCTTAGTAAACTTAATATTTGAAATAATGAAACTGACGAGCATATTTGATTCCGAAGGAAATAAGATCTAGCTCAGCAAGGAACAGAAAATGTAAGTTCACAAATTTAAGAAAATGCTGGAATGCAGATCAGTAAAGTAGGACAAAGGACAACTAAACATAAACATAATTATATTAAACATGTGATCATGGCCCAGAAAAGTAACATTTAAAAATTAATCTTCACGTGACATTAATAGTCAATTACTGAAAAGTGTTGTTTCTTGGTAAGTCATGGTAGAGTATTTAAACCATGTAAATGAATATTATAGACAAATCAAGGATCTTTTGTTAAATTTGACACTCGACAAGCTACAAAAATGATCAGTGGTATAACATAAAAACCATCAGAATCATCAATAATAGAACCTAGCCTACAAAAGAGAATGAAGGACAAACTGTTTAATGAGAGATTTCTCCAAAAACAATGTCAGACTGCTACAAGCAGAAAAAATCAAAAGCAAAATTGTTATTTTTTATGGTTTGATAAAGCAGGTAGGCCATAACAGGTTAAACTGGCTAGACTGGTACAGATCTGCATGAAACCACAACCCAAATTAATTGTTTTGGTATGGTAAGACCCGTAACCAGAAAACATTTGAACTAAATTTGCTTGAAAACCATCATGGATTAGACCTAACAAATACCATAATAGCATTTATCTGTGTCCCCAACTATTTGGATGCTAAAACATGTTCGTAACATACCCTCTTCCATCCTTTCTTTGGCTTCCGCAGAAACGAAGAGTCCTTCTTTGGTGGCCACCGCAGCTCAAAACATGAAGGTGACCTACAGGTTCAGCACAAGTAAGGAAATGAAATATTAACTTGAACATAAGCTAGAATAAGCAATGGAAAAAGGAACACCAGAAATATTCATTAAAATCATCATAATTCCGCCAAGCAGAGTGCGCAGCTTTTCCATTGTTATTTCTAGCAGCTTCCTGAAGATCAAAACAAACATCACTAATAAGAAATGCAAACAAAGTAATAGAATAAATTTAAATTGCTTCAATGCCCTCTGACAATTCAACCTATACAATTGTCACAAACATAAAATTGAAAGACAAGAAATACTTTTTGATTTGCATACTACAAGGGGAAATAGTAACTGAAACTATGAATTTGCTGAAGGCACAAGTCCCATTAAACTATGTACCAGGATACCAGCTGAAGTTACATCCTTGAGGAAATTATAAAACTCAAACTTGTAGCACAAAAACACGTAGGAAGCTAAAAAAACAAAATTCATACACAAGAATAACATTGACCAGGAGTGATGGCTTCTCTACTCTGAATTCCAAGCTCATAAAAAAATAAAGTTGGGAGAAAATACAAGAAATTAGGAGGCAACTAAAGAAGCAACAGTTCAACCAAATACGATGAGTTTTAACCAAGGATTGCTGAATCGAGCCGAACCGGCCGGATCAGCCCGAACCGAGTCGATCTGGTCTCCGACCGGGTTGGTTCTCCAACGAAAAACGGTTCGGGCCCCCTAGGGGCCGAAACCTAACTAGATGCGGCCGGAACCGACCGGAACCGCCCAGAATCAGGCGGAACCGTCCGGAACCAGCCAGAACCGGACGGTTCCGTCCGATTCGACTCGAATTCGGTGTGAAACGGTCTGTTCGCACAGGATCCAGGTCCCCGCTGTGGAGTTGTGGCAATTGTCACAGCTTGGTTTGGTTCGGTTCGAACAGGTACCAAATCGTACCGGTCGCTGACCGGTATGGATTTCAGTATCGATATGACAAACCTTGGTTTTAACATTAATCTAATTCTAGATTGTTGATAGGTTAATTGGGTCACAGTACAGTATATAGAGCATAAGCATTAGATCCTACAATTTCCCCAGCAATAAACTGAGAAGGAGAGAAAATGCCAGACTCCATAGACGAATCCGATGTGGCACCCACACCTTAAAATACGCAAGAGGAGAAGGGAGAAAAATATCAGTGCATTACATGTATTACTCCTCAGTCACAAATCTTCAAACCTAAACTTCATCATTTAATAAAATCAAATTTTCTAGCATAAAATTAATTTCTCTATGTAATGGAACTCCACAAACACATGGAAACTGGACACGATAAAGCCGATGTGGTGCCAAAACCTTAAATATGCTAAAATATGCTAGACGACAAAAAGACTTTTCGGCTTTTTTTCCTCATTTTTTGGTTTCTACTATGAATCTTAAATTTTTTTCTTTCTATCCTAGAAATCTGGACTTTTCTGAACATCTCAATGGACACAAACATTAATTTTCTAATAAAATCAAGAACTCTAAAATAAAAATAATACAAAAATAATAAACAGATCATAACCATTGATATTTTAAGATTTACAATATATACATATATGCTCCCGCAGGCATAGCACATGCCAGATGCTAGTTCAGTATAATGTATGCAACAAATTGATTGCCTCTAGGCCTAATTTTCTAGTTTATTTATTTTACTTGTACAACTTGCAATATCTGTATGATTGTGTACTTAGTGTTGCACTTAATAAAATTATAAAAAAATAGTAGTAGCAAATTAGAGCCCAAGGGTCAGCAAAACAAGTAGCGGTAATGACCCGCTTTTACCTTCGAGTGACAATAACCTTTAAACCATTTCGAATTTTTGAGTGAGACCACTTTCACACACATTTCGAGGTCCACGGAACAAGTATAAATTTGACCTATTTAGAACTAAAATGAGGGAGTTATGATTCTTCGAAGTTGACCTATGGCACAATCCAAGCTTGATGGGCTCCACCCAAATTTTGGGCCAATGGAAAAAAATCTGGCAAGAAGTCCTGGATAATTCGTGAAGGAGAGAAAGAATAGGGTACAAGGGTAGCAAAGAAATCAAGGAAGATAATGATTAATCAAAGTGATTCCTACTCAGGACATTAGGTTCTTAGAAGAAGAATGATATTCGAGAGGGATTCACTGATTAAGATACGCATCATTTCACAATTCATTAAGAAATTATTCTTCTAGAAGTAAAGAAATAAAAGGGGCTTCAGCTATTAGAGTTCTCGAAATAGAAATTAGATTGGTATCCTATTGTACGCAATGTTGAATGCATTCAATTGAACCCCTACATTTGTTGACCAAGAGTTACACTTTTGCCGCGATTTTTTTCATTTGTATTAAGGCAACAGATAGAACTTTAAATTTGGAGAGTAACAAGATGCAATTCTCTTTCTAAGGGATTATTTTATATTTATTTTGGAGGAGCTGTTTTGCAAGGTAGTATACTTAAAGGCCAAATTAGCGCTTCTTATCGTCTAGACTAGAAGATTTTTGAACCCAAGTTTTTATGGATTAAAGTCATGTAAGCGAAGTGCTTTCAGCAAGGTTTCAAATACCATAGGACGGGCCATCCCTGTTGCTCTAAGGAACAGGATGCCATATCTCCCAACACTTGAGACGAATATCCTGCTCCGTCCCAGTCCATTTCTCAACTCATTCCATCTCAACAGTTGGGACTGTGCCCCATCTCAACACTTGGGCCAGTGGGATGCCCATCATCCCACCGGTATTTAATACCTTGACTACCACATTCAGTTACACCCAAAAAAAAAAAACAATCCTTAGCCAAGCTTTTGCAGCAAACTTTCTCTGCTGCCAGCAATGGAAGATTTGTGGTAATAATACATTTAGTCACTTTTTAATGTGTGTGTTGAGGTTCTGATAGTTGGACCATAGAAAGCTTTAATAAGGGTTGCCACGGTGAGGGATTATGCTAAAGAATAGTAGAGCTTGTTAGTCTAATATAATACGCAACATCGGATGCTATTCCTTGGATATAGTTTTAAATGATTCTCTTTCTAAGACTTCATTGAGAGCTATTTAAGGTCATCTAGAGGCTACTAGTGGCTGGTCTACCAGCGGAGTAAGAGTTGTAAGTAGATATTCATCACACCAACTCTTTTCTTTTCCTTCATTACTGTGCAAAGTTATTCTTCATTATATTATGTATCTACATGACAAAATCAGATTGTGTATATGAGATCCTCTGGATTTATAGAAGTGTTTTGCTATCAACTTTTGTTTAGTTTGAGCACTTCTGGGTCAAGCATCTTCTTTACGGACTTGAAATTTGACAATCAAAATTAATGCACACGACATGTTGAGCACTTCTCGGTGTTTTGGCTTGATACCGGTTTTCTCATGTCAAAACTATGTACGACCATTGCCCTGGCCAGCAGGAATGGGGTTGTTGGCCTTGGTACCAATGTTATGTAGTACCTAAATCATGGGAGTTTGTGTGTCTTATTTTGGTGAGGTCTGTTTAAACTGTGCCTCAAATCAGGGGATATTATATGCCCATGGGCATCAATGTATAAAGAGTCTGTTTCATATTTAATCCATGTATGTTCTAACCTAAGTACCTAACTCTTCCCACGTTAATAAATTTAATTTGTAAACTTTTATGTAAACTTTTGAGACAGTCTTCTTTCTAAGATTGAAGCAAACTCCAGCACTTCTTTAATTACTTGTGATGACCCTCTCAGAAAAAAATAAATATATATTTTAGTACCAAATTTCCATTTTCTTGCTTGATTATATTTGTTGTCTTAAAAATGTTTGCTTACTAGGCTGTAAAGAACGGATGTTATTTATTATTATAGAATGATGTTAGAATTAGGGCTTTTAGCAGCTGCTTGAGAAGGATAGATGATCAGTTTACTGGAACTGCATAAAGGGATACTCATTCTTTATTTTAGTTTTGACCATCAAACTGTAGTTTGGATGGCACCACCTCTTTCCAATTGAGCAAGAGGTCGAGGGTTCAATTCTAGTTGGAGCAGCCCTCAGGAAGTGGGGTGGGAATAAGGGCACAGAGGTGGGGATTAGCCCCTCCTAATCTCAAATATATACATATATTAGTTTTGACAAACAATTGTGGACATGATTATTTCTCTACGATCTTGTTCTTTGTAGTTTTAGAGAGACAAACTACCTTTCCAGAAATTGTTTAGTTTGAATTTCTAAGTGTTTTGTATTGAGATATATCATGTAAATATTGGTTTCAATGAATGCTTATAATATTAAGGACTTAGTAGCTTTGAATACCTTTTCTTTCGAATGATATTAACAAATTTGATAGTTTTAAATTAATACAATGCAGAAAGATATTTGGAGTAATGCTTGTTTTGTAGTTAACTTCTTGATATTTGATTATTATGTTACATTCTGGACAATTAGTGTTTTTAGTTACAGGTCGTGACATTGTAGGTGTCAGAAATACAATTTTGAAACTAGTGCAAGCACAAGTAAAGCAAGTAGTTGTGAAAATAAAAGAAAGGAACTCTTCAAAATTTTAAAAGACAATTTAATTTGCCATAAAAAAAAACATGCTAACAAATATAAAAAAATATGATCTATTTCTTCATTAAAACTCTCACAATAACAACCATCTCAACAAATAAAAGAATGCAAATAGTTATGAAGCTGTATGGCTATTTGCTGCGTGCCCTAAAAAGCAGAAAAATAACAATGCTTCTAACATGTTCTATAAAATAGCATCAGCATAGAGGATAGAAAAAGCTTTTTAGTTTGTGATCCAAGAGAAAGCACCCACCGCTGCAATAGTCTCATAAATAGGAGAAATAATTTCTCTGAGATATGAAACAGAAGCATCACTACCAGTACAGCTTTTTGCAGGAACAGCTTCAGGTGAATCTAAGATCGCATCCAATTCCTTTGCCATCTGCAAAATACAACCGTTTTAAACATGGTTTCAGTTAATTGATAACAGACATGTATAAACAAGTCTAAAGTTCATAAGTCAATATCCAGGTATTACATGATGAATGAGAAGAGAACAGAAAGCTCTGATTTTACTCAGATGTTTACAAGTTATACAATCCAATAAGGATCATCATCCTCATTATAATAGGGCTGGGGTTGCAGAATCTACTTTATTTTCACATTTTTCCAAACCACCTTTTCTTTTCTACATGAGAAAATGGTTCATTTTGAACTTACTGGACCATTATGCCCAAAGCCTCCAATGAATGCACAAAGTTAGATCATTAGTTGCACGTGGGAAGTTGATTATTAGAAATGTCTTCCTCTCTCTCGTAATAGTGATCATGGAAGCAGACAGCATATGTAATTGACATGTAAAATGCTCTTACAGAAGTCATGAGGGCAAGGACAATATAACCCCGTAAAGTCCAACATGGAGAAAAAAGAAAAGAAAAGAGCTGTGGAAATTCCAAAAATACAAATAAAAGAAAGCAAAATGAATTTGCACCGACCTTTTAACATCCACATTTGCAATACATACATACATACACACACACACACATATATGTGTATGTATGTGTGTGTGTGTGTCAAATATATATATAAAGGGAAAAAGACTTTTTTTGGAAGAAAGATCAAGGGAAAGAACATAAAGAACTGAGATCATATATCAAAAGAAAGTTAAAATCAAAATGCAAGATGACAACCAAAAATTCCATGAACAAAATTCTAATGTAGAACATTGAAAACAAACATTAAGCTTACAACAACAGCAGAGGATTATGAATTTTTAAAATGCATTATGCATCATATCCTATACTGCAAAGATTTAAATCTCAAAAAGAAATAATAAGCCATGAAAACAAAACAAGCAAGTATAACAAATACTCACATTGTGAAATATGTAACAAATGCATTCAGGAAGAAATCGAACATTGGCAGCTTCTCCCCAGATAACAAAGTACAATGAAATCAAAATGAGCTTCCTGTTTTTATTCAATGCTTCCAAGCTACAATTAAGCCAAAAACTTGTCAATAAATCACATAACCAGCAAACATCTCCAAGAAGTAAAATTTCAGTTGCTACCTGTTCCATACAATCCGTATGCCCAAATATCTACACCATTTGATATAGTTGTCCAAAACTTTACGAAAAACTTCAGTAATAGCCTTCTCATCAATTTTCTGCATTTCAGAAATAGTAAAAGAAGCCAGCAAAATTGTTTGCATCACAATGTGTACCAATAATCAGATTTCGCAAGTAATGAGGTAGATTTTATGCATTCCAGAAACTATTTATTTAATTTTATAACATTTAAGAGTAAATGAAAGGAGAGCAAGCACATGTTCACTGTCCTTACATTTGAGCAGTCAGCAGTGCCCATGTCGCAGTTATAATCTTGGTTAGAGTTATAATTAGTGCCCTCCAATATCAACTCCCATTCACTAAATGAACACATCGTGGATTGAGAAAATTGGAGGGACTAATGGACAGACAAAAATGCAGCAACTAGGGAAATGAAGTATTAAAGACACATTAATTGTACAGAAATTTAACAAGTGACAGGGATACAAACAACTCCTTATACACCAATACAATAAAAAAATATTCACTTAATACTCAACTAGCACCATAATCTGCAAAAAATGATATCATTAAATCAATTATAGAGAAATAAACTGATTATATGCAACTGAGGTATAAAAAAAAAAGTGAGTAAACGAACCAATTTAAGCTATAAACCACCCACTCAATCTTCTATGAACCTTTCAAGAAGAAAGTATATCATATCACCCACCGTTTGACTGATCCAATACGAACAAAAGATGCTATAGAGCTTGTATGTCCCCAAGTGTTCACAAAGGTGCACACAAGCCAAGCCAGGCCGAAGAGTAGGCTGCTCAGGCTCGGCTGGCTATATAAAAGGACTAATCAAGCTTGAGAAGAGTATTAGTATATAAAGGCCATCAAATCACTTAAAATTTTTCTTTCAAAAAAAAGATTTGAATACATTCTACTCTTTAAATAAAACAAAAAGGTAATAATCAAACTTACCACTAAAATATGGCATTTGAACCTTGTATAATGACACACCTCAGTATTCAAATCTATTTGGCTTTAGCAAATGATAAACTTAAGGTGGAGACTAATTCAGGAGAAAAAGGTAGCATTAAACTACTATTTTGAAAAGTGCACACCTGCACCACTATGCATAGTTTCACAGCAGCCAGCATAGTTTGTATGGAATATGCAATTTCATGTATCATGCAAACCCAAACATTCAAAGAGCACAACATAAGTGTATACACACACACACACTGACAAAACACAAAAGAACATAAACCTTTATTTGTTTGACCCTATCTTCTTCGCTTAAGAAGCACATTCAATTACTTACAGTAACCCAGTCCACATAATAGAGTGGTTTCAACGTGTTGAAATGTTTAAAAACAAGTTTTTCTGAAGTCCAAGTGATATACCTAATGTTAGCAATTGAAGGAGCATGCAACTAAACTAAGAAGATTGCAAAGCCCCAATGCCCATTCTCTCTTCTTCGACCTCTTCATTCTACCATTAGTGCTAATTTCCATCTTTTTTCCAGTCTCTTTCTCCTTTTAGAAAAATCTATGAGAAGTTTACCATAGAAATTTCCTAAAATAATTACAAACAAAAGCATCTCAATCAAATAATTACAAACATCATTGACGAAAATTCAAGGGCCATCGCTTGGTGCACTGGTAAAGACTTGGGCTGAAAAGTGCAATAGGGCGGTTTCGAGTCCTAGGGCAATTATATTGTGCAAAATAAAAAAAGGGACAAAGGTTAGGATTGTCCCCAGTTTGCCCCTCCCAAGATCTCGGATTGCTAGGACAATGACGAGGTAATGGCCCTTTTTTCAATTTTTTAATGAGGATAACTCAAAATCAAGGTTCACCGTACTGTACCGAATTGGGCGATACGGAACGTACCATACCATACCAATTCAGTATCAATACACGGTAAGAGAGGCCAACTGATACTCAGTAAGTCGAACTGACTCCGTACCGTACCAACACAGTGATAGTGTGGCACTGGTACAGTACCGAAACGGCGTACAAGTCAAAAGAAAACACCAATAGTGGAAAGTGGTAACACAATATGAGGCATACAAGGATAAATTGGAAAGTAAAAAAAACGACCAAGAATACGAAGCCACCTCTCTATTCTAAAGAAAATATACATTCACCCAGAAAATGGCCTTAAAGGAATCAACAACACCAACAAGATAAAGCACATTCAAAACAAAAGAAAGAGTAGGGTTCATGATTATCCACATACAACTCTTATTCCTCTTGCAATCCAGCCACTAAAAGCCTTCAAGGGTTCTCAAATGGCTCTCAAATTAAATCCTAGAAAGATTATTACCTAAAGCTATGTTCAACAAATAATACCCAAAATTGTCTATCACATCTAACCGACACTAACTAGTTTTCCCACTTCATAGCATAATCCCTTATCATCTAAACCTTTAAAGACTGCTTCTATGGTCCAATATTGACTCCATCACCACCCCAAGCATCCCCAAACATCTAGGCATCCAATATAAGCATGCATTCCTGAAGTCATATTTGCATCTCTAAATGATGAAGGCCTATTACGTGCCATATCCTCCTATAACCAGAAAAACACATACTTAAGACCTTAGAAAATCATGTGCTAAAATAACTAATTTAAAATTATACAGAATATGCTAGTCAGCTCTAACCATCCCAAGCCTTACCAATATGACAAATACACATCTAACACTACAACCACTATGGATCATACATCTATGTCCCATATATCGCACACTAACACTAATAGTACACAAAATCACCAGACTAAACTCACAACTGCATGGATCCTAACATATGGGACACTAGTGTACTATTAGTGTTAGCATGTGTTGGAGGGAACTTGGATACTTAAATAGGGCCAAGGATTCCAATTACCCACATTCTGGCTAGCTTTGTTTGCAAGAAACCCTAGGTTGTTACAAATAGTATCGCACCCAAACTAGCCCACATTCCATGTGTCACTAGGGGCCACTGCAGCATAGACCCTTTTGGACAAACCAAGAGCCAATCATTGTGTTCGTGATTTGTTTGTGATTGGACTCATCCCTTAGCAAGAAAGCAAGGGCAAAATGTTGGGTGCTACATGAGGAACTGTTTAGGCATGACTTTTAGTCCCACATTGGTTTTGCATTAGGAAGAACTTAGATACTTAAACGGTGCTTAGCACCCCAATTTGTAACTTTCTAGCTAGCCCATGTTGGATGAGGTCTTGAATAGTTTCCAAAAAAATAAGGAACAAAACTTACCACTAATAAAATAGGGCGGCCCTGTGTACAAGGCTCCCGCCAATGCAGGGTTGGGGAGGGTCAAATGTATGTAGGCTCATCCCCGCATGCAGAGAAGCTATTTCCATATATTTCCATGTTTCAAAACCGTGACATGCAGAACACATTGGAGCAACCTTATCATTGTACCAAAGCACACCCTCCAAAACTTACCACTGATCAAATACATAAAAATCATAACCAACATAATCTCAAAGAATAACTAAAAGATTCATTCATCTAATCTCTTGCACAGAGAGAAGACTAAACAGAGATAGAATTAAGCATTTACCAGAAAAGATCTTGACCATTAAACCTCAATGGTGCAATTTGCATGAAATATACATCTTTTTTGAAACTATAGGGTCTTTTTCAAAATTTATTTCCTATTGCACAGGGCTGTCTGAATATTATTTTGCTTTTAGAAAGCTAATCATGACTCACATCTTGTCTAACAATTTTAAATTAAAAATCAACTGTGTACCATTTCGAGTCTAAGAAGTATTTTCTACTTGCCAGCATAGGATCCTAGAGGATTTCTGGATTTTTTGAAACTAAATATCTCTTTTTTGGTTGCAATGGAACTGAAAGAAGGGCAATTTGGTTATCAGAAGGCCCACCTACACAAGAGCATGTGGATTAGAAAGAAAGGTCTGGTCAGAAACCTTCTCCCCTTATAATAGTACAGATATTTCAATCATCCTAAAATCATCCTAGATCAGATGAAGATTGCAAATACACATTACTAAGTACTAACATAATTAAAATCCTCACTTGATAAAAACCCCAGAACATGACTTGTTTCCATGGAACCATAAGATGAATGAATATTGCTTGAAAACATCAATTTACAAGTTTCTCTGTGACTTCAGTTGCAGACCTTTAACTTCATATTTATAGCAAGGCTTCAAGTAAGTAGACTGCCAACTCAATTTCATACTTGGTAGGGAAGACAGTTGTAATCGTTATTCAATTTTAAAGACTGAACATCACTCTTCACACCCAAACAAGGAAATAGCATGTGAAACCTAGCAATGGCACTCATGGATGTCTGTCCAATGGACAGTTTCAGAACATGCAGTGATAATCAAAACACTATGCAGGTCTTCCAGCCAAGAGCAGCAGGATCAGAACTCAAACATTAAGAATTCAATAAAACCTACCAGAACATCAAACTCACATGGTTATAACTTTTGACAGCAGTTCATAAGTAAATTGATTGGTGCAGCAAACAAAACCAATACGGGGCTTTTAGATTTATGTTCAATATAGATAACAAGAAATTACGGACCGGTTCTGCCTCAACAGGTAAGCCAAGTCGTGCCTGAGCATTTGCAATGGTAAGAACAACATTTTCACGCTGGTTCTGAATGTTATCCCTCTGCACATACAGAATCAAATACGTCAGATAGTTAAAGACAAAATAGTTTTGAATACACCTCATGCATGTGAGAGGGACAGATGCCTATGATCCCCCATCTGATTAAAGCTTCTTTCAATTATTTAACTTCATACATACACTCCTAATTTCTCCCAACTCTCTATCCCCTTAAGAGCAAAAACCAAAACAAGGGGTGTATTTATTAAAAGATTTTAATCTATAAAGATGTGGAGATGGTAGCATCGGTCATTCGAGCCAAGGAAATTGCTCTACAATAGTAGAAATGAAACCAGAACAAAAGGAAGACATAATACACTACTGCAAGAACAAGACACGGAAAGAAAAATACACTTGATTTTAGCAATGTAATTAGTAATTACCTTCCTATATATCTCTGCCATTTCAACACCATGAATTTATCTTGCCAAATTAAATAAATATGGACTGCATGCAACTGACTCGTGCCAGTGGCTCATACACAGTTGCAGGTATATTATGATTGCTTGTTTACAGACTGGATGGTTGAGTTATACAATCTAGACTACCCAAAACTATATGAAAATTATACTACTCATTTCATGGATAAATATCAACAGGCAAAGGAAACCAGTTTGACTGACAACTGAATATGAAGGAGGTCAAACCTTTTCTCATTCAGGCTCTGGCCCAGCATTGGCAACATTTAGATCTATGCTCTGGCCGATGCTAACATGAATAGAAGTTGCAACAACAGATTCAAAAAAGTTTGCAGTAGGACCAAGGATTGCCCAAAACAGGAACCGTTGGCAACTAAGGACTCATAAAATCCAACCTCAAATAGTTGCAACAAGGTTTAATAGCTATGGTATGGTTGTCCACAGTTTACATTCATATTCATGTCAATAAAAGGCAACGAGAGACTAGAAGTTTGTAGTTGAAGGACATGATCACAAAACAGCAGAAAATAACATGCAAACATGAAATGCAGTCACCTGTTGCCTTCAGAAAATTTGGCTTGCAATGTAAGCTTTGCGTGTTTCTCAATCTTTTCCCACAGACAACTTTTTTTTTATTTTCATTTATTCTTTTCACCTTTTTTTTAGGATAAAATTTGCCACTCATACATTACATGGTAGATATACATCAACTAATACACATGATTCTGGGTTGGTTTTGGATTAGTTATCACATTCCTCTTCATAAGGATTTAGAAGCACATGCTTGGGAAACTAGGAAAGACAGAAAAAAGAGCACAATAAATAAAGGAAAACACCGTTGTCAGAGCAATTTTTGCCCCTTCATGCTCATTGATGGTTTTGCCCCACTAAAACAAGTGGGAGGAAAAGTTTTTAAAACACCAAAGTTACTCTCTCTTCAATGCCCCACCTTACCTCCTCCCTTTCCCTATTCAAGAACAGCATTCAAAGGGAAAATAAAAATAACAGAAAGGAAAACCTTCATTACCTTTTTACTATAACCAATTTCTCCTCCCCTATCTAACAATTTTTTTAATACCTTTTTGGAGAATACTCTTTCATTTGATCTCAAACCAGGTATATATGCCACATTAAAATATTTATTCTCATAAAAATTCTTTGCAAAATATCAATTATGTTACCATCACATTATCCTCCTGATTCATAAAATAAAGTATCAAAATATAATGCTAAAAGTAAAAAACTTAACATCATAGAAAATAAGTATACCGTTAGAATTTACCTTCTTAACTTAAATAAACATCGATACATTTTTTCAATCTCTATTTTTTCTCTTTGCAGCCCTCTATAACTTGGCTTCTTTGCTTGGTTAATTCCTTGCTTCTCAGCATCCTATTTCAATAAAACTACTCACCATTCCATCGTCGTTGTTGGTTAGTATGACTTTGTGTTTCATTCTTATAGATGTCAACTTACTCTCCATTATTCCATTCTCTCGCACACTTCGTCGTGCTGCCCTCTGCCTCGAAAACAATCCCATCCACCACCCATATTTCATATTGGTGCCATTTGAGTTCTGACAGCAAGGTTGGAGAACACAGAGTTTCCAATCATATCTAACAAGAAGTTTGTAAAGCCTATATCAGACCTCTAGGCTGAGACATGGTCTTGGCTGGATATCTGAATTCTCAAGGCTTATGTTCAGATCTTAACCAGAACTGAGGTTTTCGAGCAGCTGTGAAATGCCAGAGCTGATTTCCATCTGTATCCAAGGTTTTGGCTAAAGTTCAAATGGCTGCTCTGAAGGTGCTCTCATAATCCACTATTTTCTAGACCTTGCTTCCAGCACGGTCTCACCTTCATCGCTGAGCTCCAATGCGAATGCATGCTCTTGTTCTTGAATAAACCGAATCTAATGCTGGGGCTGAAGCAATTAGTGTTGGTGCTGGGGATTGGGCTGGGGAAGACCAAGCTCTGCTGAACTTCGTGTTTTCTCCCCCATTCCCCAGAGAACCATCTTGAGAGTAGTTTTCTTTTGCTTGCAACTCCACAAGAGAAAGGGAAGGACAGACTGATCGATTGCAGTACACAAGAAAAGGGCTTTTCTGGTATTATGTTAAAAACTCTTCACTTTCTCTTGTTTTAAGAGGGCAAGACCATCAATAGACTCAAAAGCTATGTTCATGGGTTCAGGAATGAGGAACAGATGCAGGTATTGGTCTGGAGGTCAGGTCCAATATCTCAATTAACAGGGACCCAACAAGAAAAGGATCCAAAACTGGGTACAGGTACAAGGACATGTCATCTTGGCCATGTCTTGTTTAAGTTTTAGTTCATGTTGCATATTTTGTACACATTTATCCCTTGCTATACACAGTTATGTCTATTTTATATAAATTTACTTTTTGGTTTACATGAGGGTCAAGGACCGACAAATAACTTTTAATAAAAACCAAGAATTGGGATAAATAATTGTATCGATTTTCCTTAATGATGAATAAGTATGAAACAGGCACTGAAGCTTACTTTGTTAGCTTAAAAAGCTGCCGTCCCAGCTTCCCATCTATGTTTCATTTGCAACCCGTTTGCATCTTATGTTTTTATTAAACCATAACCCACCCCCAGGCTCCTCCACTTTCCCCTTTCTCATTTCTCTCGCACCCATGGCCTCCATCATCGCTCGATGGAATCCATCAACCACCAGTGTCCTACTTCCACCAGTGATCTCGTCAGCTGATCGAACCCACCGACAACTTGCCTCATCCCAGGTGAGTGCCCACAATCCTTAGGTTCACGGACAACCAGGTCCAATGGTATTGGCAACATGTCCAGCTCGCTTCCAGTACCAATACCTGTGTCATGTCGTATTGACACAGGTACATCAGGGTAGAATGGCCAGTGCGGGTGTCATAGCTTAAAAGAGCAATAAATTGCTCTCACATAGTATTCTTAGCTCTAGTAATATCAATTCCTATACAAAAGCATGCAATGTAGCACAAAAGAGAAAAAGTGGGTGGAAACTTTGAAAGAAGGTTAAGTTATGGGTTAAGCTCCTAAATGAGCTGGAGAGAAGTCTGGATTTAGGCTGGACAGACAGAAAAATAGTTAATGAGACCAAGAAGGCTTGTATGCAAAAGGTAAGAGTGCATTTGAATTGGCCTTCGATATTAACTCCCAAGTAACAACCCCAAACATTTTGGAGAAAGCTTCTTCTATATTATTATCTTTGTATGGCTTAACAATGACTTTATAGTGATTTGTTTCATACAATTTTTCCAACGCATGACTAGGTCAGTATATCAACTTTACAAGTGGCATCTCAAAACAATGTCAAAATTAATTTACATATTATAGCTCAAGTTTCGCAGTCCAAAATAATTCCTCACACAACTTCACTGAATTAAAGCAACATATCAAGTCTTTTAAACAAACTAAGGAACATGATTTTCCTTATAGCACACTAACAAGAAATTAAATGAGCCTCAAACAAGTTAGTGGCCAGAGAAGAAACACAAACCTGAAAGCCAAATACAAACTCCAAGAGGTCAAACATATCTGGTCTTCTCAGCTGAGGAGCAATAAATTCAGCAGGAAGCCGAGGGAAGTCTGGAGCGTACCCAATTGCAGATATTGCAGCTTTGACCTACATGAATCACAATGTAAGTTACAAAGCTATGGTGTATAGAACTAGGAAATGCAATACATTCTTTGCCAAAAAAAAGGTAAAAGAAATAAGTTAAAAAAGATACGCGCCCATGCACATGAAGATGTGCATGTGCATGCATGTATGTGTATTTATGTATGTATTGACATTACATCGATTTCATACTTTGCCAACAATCTGACATTACATCGATTTCAACAGTCTACTACTACGCCAGTATCAAATTAGAGACAATAATTTCACCTAACTTCATGTGGATCCTATTTAATGTGATGACAGAATGCTTGGGACGTGGATCCTATTTAATGTGATGACAGAATGCTTGGGAAAGCAATGTAAAACAATGAAAAGAAAATAAAGGAAGCATGAAGCATATAATAATTGATTTTCAGAAGCATAAAATGAAAATTGCATGGAAAGAAAACGATAAATATGTCACCTGAACAAGAACAAGAAATAGAAGACTTCAATCTCTGGGATGGCTTGACGAAATTTAGTCACACTTTTTTCATCTACTATCTATTGGTATAATTTAACCAACATTAAGATTTTGTTGTGCAGAAAATTGGCGTATAGCAAAAATATATTGCACTTCAATATGCCAAAAGTAAGAAAAATGATTTAATGAAATAGTGCCAAATCCTACTCAACAAAAACACTAACACGCACACACACAAACACTGAATATTAGCAAGAGGAATATCTGGGAATCAGTGTGAAAATGCCAAGTCTACATGCCAAGATTTAACGAATTCAAAAAATTAATCATGGAAATGTCACCTACACCCAGTTCCTATCTCCACTATCAGACATTCATAATGCACATGTCACTCCAAACATACTCTTTCTGCATAAGAAAAACTTTTTTAAAAAAGAATTCCAATAATACAGTAATCACCAAGAAAAAAAATCATGAAGTTTGGTGAACATTCTCTAGAAGTTGAGAAGATGAAAGCATTAAAAAATCACCTCTCAGGTTTTGGAAAGTCAACCAAATTAGGGATCACTTGAAAAAGCATGAAAGGCAACATAGAAACTGATCATACCAGCACATTCTGCCAAATCCTTCTATTATTCTTTAACAAAATATTTTCTATATTACAAATCACTCTTGTCACCTGTTCATTTTGTTCACCCTATTTAAACTCTAAAGATGGTTCAATTTGAATCAAGAACAAGCATTTAAAGCCCATTTATGCAACTTAACAACAATTTAGCTTATCTATACATCACAAACTTCAAAATGATACTGTTTTTGTATGCAATGTCATAATTTTAAATGAAATAAGGATCATAACTTGACAAGCAATTACTCGTTTTTATTCTGCATGACCTCTTCTTAACTATCAGATCTGGAAGGATATATAGAGCCACCCAACTACCTTTAAAAGCTATAGTTATGCTGCCCAACTCCTTTTGTCATAATCTAACAGATTGTACAAACTCATAATTTAAGTACAAGACATGCAAACAAGAGAACACACACCTCAGGGAAGAAGCTGATAGCATTGGTCAAAGAGGGTGCATCAAGAGGTACAATATTGTATCGTGTAGGTTCTCTCAGCGTCGCATCAGACCTCTTGATTTTCTTTATCTGTAATAAGCCACCAAAAAGCAATTAAGGAAAAAAAAGATAATACTAAAATATAATACCAACAGCCAGAATTAAGCATGCTATATACGGAAAGAGTGCATTAATCTGTCATGCCAAAATACCATAAAACATTGAATAATGATAATTCAACAATTGCATTTCAAATCTTGTACATTGAATTGCAGGTGACTAAGCACATGGACACCTAATATTTGCAGTACCAAAGTTTAATCTACTATCTCAAGGTATGCATATCCCCATGTATGAGCTCGTGAGCATATTACCTCCTCCATAATGAGTCTACCCACTCCATCAGTAGCTGAATCACGGACAAGTAACTCCAAAACATCAATTAAGGCCCACACAGTCGCATAAATCTTCTTCATTTCTACAGCCCTTGTTTCAAACCTAAGTTCAGAAAGTTCAGAAGCAAAGTCAAACCATATTACACTAGTAATCAAGATTTAACGAAAAAGCAAAATGCATAAAACTTGAATATAATTTGAAAGAAAATTGAAGAGATAAGAGCAAATAATCAGTTCATGAGCAATAAAGTATATTATCAACAAAAAATACAATAATTATAACCGTAATTAGCAAGACAGGTAACCTACTAAATAAGGCTTAAAGATTCTATATTCCCTTCCATCAAAGGTTGAATCCTCAAATGTACCAATTCTTGAAATCCCTTCTCTCTCTTCCTTCAGCAGTTCATCACCATGGTAACTAAAGAATACCAAGTCAAAGTCATGGAGGCATGATAATGGCATGTTCTAAGAGTGAACACTAACAATAAAAGATTATAAAAATGAAAATGTGATAGCATTGTTGAAGTGGACCTTAAAATAGATGAGACATAGTGGCTAGACAAAGCACAAAATGAGGTACAAGAAAAAAGCTGCCTAGTAAACCACTTGAATCTCATGGAAGTAGGAACAGTAGAAGAAAGACAGTGTTCAAACAACCAATTATGAACCTGTGAGGACCTGTGCGAGCATTTGTTTAGTCCCAATGGGCAACGCACTAGGTAACACCTTTTTTTTTTGCTGAAAAAAGGGGATGGGGGGAAAAAGGGGCAAGCCCACCCCCGCGTAGCAGCCCTCACTGGGCCCCCACCCTGCCAGGAGAATGTTCGATGCGGGTAGAAATGACCATGTGTTGAGCACCCCGGCCGGTTTTACTCATACCCTCCCCACCCGTGGGTCCAGCTCAGTTACCCCTCTGGGCTCCAACACGAACCCTCCGTGTGAGTACGTCACACCTAACACCACCAAGGCTACCAGCCGACTAGTAGCGCTTCCAAACCCCGTGTCCAGGCGTGGGGCATCCGATCCCCAAATTTAATCGACGCCCGCATGTTCAGAACCTGGATCCACTTGGTTGGAAGCAAACGCCCCATTCCAACTGAGCTACCACCTTGGTGGCTAGGTAACACCTTTCAGCTAACCTTTTTCGATAATCCGAGTTGTTGCGAATGGTATCAAAATAGACCTATCTTATAACTCATGTGGACTTGGGGACACTGCAACATGGGCCCATTTGGGTTACCCTAAGCTAATCATCGTGTTTGTTATTAGATTTGTGGTACTTATAATTGGATTTGAATGGATTTGGACGCATAGCTTAGCGAGGATATCAAGGCTTAAACTTGGGGAAAAGTGAGGACCCGTATAGACGTGTATTTAGTTCCACATTGGTTATGCACTAGGTAAATCTTGGATGCCTATACAGGGCCAAAAAATCTAAATAACATCTTTTGACTAGTCTTTTGGGCAAGATCTAGGATTGTCACAGAATCCCCGCATCATGATGCTAAGACGGATGGGTTTGTGAAGCATTGAACATGATTGCTCCAAGGAGCATCTTAGGGATATCATAGAAGGTAAACAAAATTATAACAGCAAAAAAAAAATGTGTTTTTGAGCAGTTTATTGAAAAGCTGATGTTTAACTGTCAAATAACATTGGTCTAGATTTATCCGATAACGAAGAAAAATCTATCTTTCAAAAAATTAATTTCTTAGGTCTGGTAGCAAAAGACTTATTTCATTTCTGAGCCCGCATGGACTGATATTTTTTCATTTGAAGGTGATATTTCCAGTTACAGAAGATAAGCCTATGACTTTCAGCACAAGACCACCGTTAGAAGGATAAAAGCTACTGTTATATTCGGATTGATTAGCAAAATAAGTAAGAAAGGAAAATCTAGGATTTCTTGGAGTAGTTGGGGCAATTGACTCCTCCTTATGGATCAAATTTTGTGTGTTATGCCACCTACTTGCTCAAGTTTCCCACCAACTGCCTCCCTAGTGTTGCTGCATTTGAATCATAAAGTAGGTTTACGATAAATAGCACTAGCCCATGAAATTGGGAAGCAAAGTGATTACCAAGTAAAAGGCATATTACAACTTGCAAAGAGACTAAATCCACATATGGTGTGCATGGATGGAGAACCAATAAAATCAAACTAAACTGTTAGAGCCAACACCTTTCTTATTCAATGGAAAACGGTTCATGGTAATTGTCAATAACCCAGAATGAAGACAATATAAATAGGGAAGAGAGTTTTTGCAAACAAGACTCGGGCAGGTCATGTTTAGTATTTTGGAATCATGAGCAAATGACAGGCTACTATGCTAGCCAAACAGCTAGGGGCCATTCTAATTTGATCATCTTACCTATCTATGTCATCCTTATGGATTCATCTCACTCATTTAGGACCATCACATTAACCCTTCTTCAGCTATCCTAAGCTGTTTAGAATTTCATACTGGAGCATGATGTTGAGTATTTGTCAGATACTAATAACTGCATGTAGAAGGCAAATCGTCTAAATATTAAACTTGGTTTTAGCAGAACATTGAAGAAAGAGATCTATACATAGCAAAGCTCATCTATTTTTGCTTAAAGAAAATTTTCTTTGGAGCATGAATTTCAAGACCTATCTTTGACCATATATCAAAAGGTCACCTACGATTTGTGCAGGCAACCACCTAGGCCTTTGGACAACCCAACCACCTATGCTACCAATACTTTCCAGGCCTTCAAGCAAGGCAACCGCCCAAGTGCCTAAATTGGTGGCTAGGCAGGCGACGTGCCACATAGGGTCCACCTTTGTCTTGGATGGACACCTTGCCTATAGGTTTATTGAAAGCACTATAATCATTTAACTAATTCCCTCTCCAAGAAAAAAATGTACTCACTTAGTGAGAGAGGTTGAGTCTGTTTCTAACAATTATTTTTGGCACTATTGATGCTTGAACATGTTATGTTTCTAAGAAGCTTTCAATACTTAAAAGCACATGTCCAAAAACTATTAAGGAAAACTTAAGTAAATAAATCACAAATTTCGTTAGCATAACTTATGTAGGTGACAACCTCATTGTTTATCAATATTACAATAATTGATGCCCCATTCATAACCTATTTACATAAAAATTTGTCAATTTTTTCGAAACTCGTATTTAGGTGCCCGCTTATTGCTTATGTGCTCTTCCTAGGCCTTTAAAAGGGTCAATGGCTAGGACTATCAACGCAATTTCACAATCTTCAGATCAGTAGCTGAGAATTTGGCAGCATGTATTTAATTTTATTTTTTTTTTTTGCATTACGGTTCTCTATTTTCTTCCCTTTGACAACATTTCCATCAGACTGCCATCAAATGGAAAAACTAGGAAGGAAAGTTACAAACAAGTGCAATTAGGGAACCTTCAAACAAGCATAAGCATTTTCCATAGGCACATCTTGAAGTAAGGAGACATCCAATCTTATTGAAATTGACATTTAGATTGGCAGAAATACAGTAGGATCAAATTTCTATTTTATTAAAAAAATATAATATCTGGTTTCTTATGCCGCATGTCTACCAATAAGAATAAAACACTTTTCAACTTTGGAAGAGAAATGTATACTCTGTGCTAAATGTTCCTGATTCCCTCCATCTTTCTTGCTCCTTTTGGATATCATCAACTCGATGACGCCTCTTGTAGCTTAGATAAAATTTCCACAGGTTCTCAATATCACGTTGACGATCAATTGCGGTTCCATCCTTCATAGCAAGCTTTTGCTGCAATAAATCAAGTCAATCCAACAAGGTTACAACAAGATTGAGCAAATTAACATTTAATGCACGGTGAAAAGTTGTAAACTTGTGACAAGATGGGTGTTAATACCTGGATAACAGACATTAAACCGGTCTTGAACTGCAGCACACCTCTTCCCTCACTGCTAGGGTCCAAATTTTGTGCCATTGTATATGCTTGCTCACAAACTGTACAAGGAAAAGTAATTTTGAGACGCTAGCAGTGATAGGGGCCAACCAGCATGAACACATGATAGACAAATTGCACATGCAAACCCCCCACCCCCAGGAAATATACACGCCCATCATTGTAATCATGTTTTTAAACAAAATTTGGTCAAGCAGCCAAGAAAAGAACTTTCGATCGAGAAAAAGAGAGAACTCACGAATTCTAGCGATATTTGGGTCCTCATCCTGGATATCTTCCGCAGCTTGCAGAATCTGGTCGATGTTGGTGGAAACAAGGGAAGGCGGAACGGCGCCGGCGAGCCCGGCGGCGGCCCGACCGGCGCCCTGGCCGGCGCTCCGGAGCTGCTCCCGCCGGAGCGTCGCCCGCACGAGGCGCTCCCAGTTCTCGAACACCCTAGCCCTCGACCGCATCGCCGGATGAGGAGGAAACCCTAGCCCGTGACTAAAGCGAAAGATTCCGGGGACGGAAAGAGAGGAGAAGGCAGATCGGAGAACAGAAATAGACGAATTAGGGATTCGGAGAGGGGGGTCTAGGGTTTGGAGACAGGGGAAATGGGGGAGACGAGGCACGCGGATCGGGAATCCGTTCGCGAGAAAAGGGGACGAGTGGGGGAGAACAGGAGGGAGTGCAGAACTCTGACGCGTTATTCGTGAGGGGACCTTTTTCAAAATATACCCTGAGGTTTCTTGATAGAACTTTTTTCTGGGGAACCCACTTGACACCCAACCTAATAGGCTCGTGTGGGACCCGCGTACTAAGTGAGGGCGCCGAAGTGGGTTTCAAAGATTCCTTTGCCATTTTATATTCGCCATGATTGGACTAGGATAATTTTGACCGTAGGATCTGTTTCTGATTATAAATTTAGCGAAAAGGACGGTGGACGATGTTAGGACGGACAAAGGAAGTACCTTCGTTACGAAGGCGTTAGCGATGGAGTGGAAAATTTAGAACAAAAGGAAAGAGTACAAAATTAACCTTACGTCTTCTTTCCTTTTTTTGAAACAACGGAGGAGCTAACTTTGTGGCCGTTAATATGACGGTTTTGAAATGTTGATGCCGGTGGAGGGCTGTGATGTAACAGCACGTTCACCTGATGGTGATGTAACAGGAAGCGGGCATGTACTGTTGACACGTCCACCACGGCGCCCAGCGGAGGTTTCAACTCCGTTTTCTTCCTGCGTCTAACGCCTCCTATCTAGAAAAAAAATAAATAGAAGAACTATCCACAGCACGAGATCAGATCGGTGTCCCCATTTTGTCCCCATCTAAAACACCCTCCGGATTAAAAAAAAAAAAAAAAAAAAGCTTCTCATTCTCTAGCTCTGCCGCTCTTAACCCCTCACCACCGAAGACCGAAGTCCGGTTCGAGCGAGCTGCACTGCCCACGAGGTCTGGTTGGCCAGAAATACTCGCGGCGAACGACGAATATCGCTAAAACTTATGATCGAGAGTACCCATGTTCAGGTGGAAGAGTTGTGTTACACCATCTCCGTTGGAGGGACCTTGATAGCTCGGAATATCTGTGGTTCCTACTCTGTTTCGGCATTATTCCGTACGGTATTTTTCACCTGAAAGTCCCCACCCCCCAGCTTCCTTAAGGTCAACTTTGATGGGTCAATCCTAAATGGTGGCACGAGAGGAGCGTGGGTTTTGTTATTCAGAACCCGTTTGCCAGGGTTGTAGGTGCTAATGGTAGTCAGTTATTTGACACTTCGGTTCCGAGTACAGAGCTGAGAGCTGCCTAGGCGGGCCTTCGCTATGCCCGGTGCGTGTTACAGGCTAGGTCCATCATCCTGAAGAGTGATTCAGCCACCGTTATCAATTGGATCCGAGAGGGTCCAAGTGGTGACGGTAATGACCATTTCTTACTCTGTGACATTTGAGCTATGATGAGGGATGGATGGGCCTTTCAGGCTAAGTATATTTACCGTAAAGCCAATGATACTGCGGATTAGATGGTTGCGTATGTAGCTTGTCACTCTGGAGGCACCTTGTGGACTGGATATAGGGAGTTGTTCTTGGCATTCTGAAGTATCCTATTTTTTAACTTTATCGAGTGTACTTGTACCCGTCAAGTATGATCCATCCGTATTAGCAAAAAAAAAAAAAAAAGAAGAAATGAAAAGAAAAGAAAAGAAAAGAAAGAGGAAAAAAAAGACGGAAGTCGAAAAAAAGGGGAAAAAAATCCCACCGTGACTTCGGAGAGCTGTCCCACATGGCTAACCGGCAACGCATCAGCTGACAGATGGCCGGCGGACGGACAAAACGAAGCTCGAAAGCACATAGTTTCCAGACGCTGAACCAACCAAACAAACCGTCCACTATTTCCATTTTGCCCCTACCAGCTATTCTGATCACACAGCCTAGCCGTCCAAATTCGATTAGACGGACGAGATCTAATGCTACATAAACCGCGTTTCGTAATTTTGTGAAGGAGAGGGCGTACGCGGAATAAGGAAATATACCGACCCCCTCGCTCCTCAAGACGCCCAGACGAGAGAAAGAGCTCGCTCCCATCTCTGGTTCTCCACTTCGCCCCTCGTGCTTCGATCGCCATGGCGGCTTCTTCCGCTACTCTCTTGGTCACCGGTGATCTTCTTTTCTCGTCCTTCATGTGATCGAAAATTCGCTTGCTTTCTATGCTGCTAGATCAATTTCTAGGGTTTCGGTGCTCGAATCCGTTCAGATTCCTCTCCTCTGTTCCCGGTTTAGGTTCATTTGTTTCTTGATCTAGACATTGATGAATATCTAATTCCACTGGGGTCGATCTTTATCAAGGAAGATTTAGTACTGCTGGGGTCTTTAGTGTCGAATCTGCGTCGCGTTATGTTGTTTGGAAGGAGATTATATATATATATATATGTATACATATCATTTCGTCTGGTACCTGTACTGTTTGTTAGATCACTAAATTTATATGCCTATAGCGCTCTACTAAATTGTAGTTTGTATTAGATGGTGCTCATGCTTCTCCCTATCCGGCAACAAAATTTGGGAATTCTATGTTCTTAAAAAAAAATTTGTATCGATTTGATTTCTGTTGGTGGAAATTTGTAAGTAAAATGGCCTTAATTGAAGCACCTAATTTGCATTTTTCCCCCCACTGTATGCTTGAGGACTTAATGCAGATATATCTAGATTAGAAAGCTGTCTAAAAAGAAAGAAGCACGATTTCTCAGTAAAATGTTCCATGTTTCACATACTATAGAGCTATATCTACATTATCTGACCACCAAGAGGGTTCACGATCAACCAAAGATAATAAAAATGGTTTTGGCCTTTCGGAATCTGTTGGCTGTCTATGTTCATTAAAAGGACCTTTCTTTTGGTTTCAAAATTCAAATAAACCCCCAAAATATCACTTCCACAACTGATGATTTGTAGTCTAGATATATAAATTCTCATGGTTTTAAGGAAGGAAAATGCTAGTAGAGAATGATCATCTCTACACCTTTTCTTTCACAATTCCAGTGTCATGTGTCCTATATCAGCATTTTCTGTACGAGACAGAACATTCTATGATTAATCAAAATGATAGAAAATTTTAGTTGAAAACTTGGGCTAACATTCTAGCAGATTTGAGAACAAGGATGTTTGAGAGGGATATTCGATATGCAGAAATGTAGAGTAGAAAATATATTACAACAAAGTTTTAATATATCTGCTTATGCCGTAAATGACTTTGATATCTCCTGCAACTCTTAAGTTGCAAAAAAAAAAGGAATTTTAGATGGAAAATATGAGTTTAAGAGAAACTTCATGACTATAATAATGGCATTCAATATACTAATATTGGTTATTTTCAGTATATGCTAAAACCATTTCTGTTCTGTCCATTTCCTTGTTCTCTTAGGTGGAATTCACTCTGAAAGATACAACCCTCTGTCCAACAAGCTCAGGCTGTCAAGTGGTTATCAGTCTCAATTGGCGATTTGTCAGAATTCGAAGCAGTCATGTTGCCGTCGGTATATGTCTGTTCATGCTGAGTACAGGTACACTGTTTTCGACATTTAAGAAGTCATTTTAGAAGCCTTTTTGCCACTATAATGGCCTCTATGTTTGAAAGTAGTTTCTACTTACAGCCAGATGTTCTTTTATTAGAATTAGTTGTTTGATCAAGGAACCATGGTTTACCAATGTTGCTAATGATACTGCTTACAGTCTCCTTTAGGATTTGTTCAAAGAATCTCCAATTCATGCTTCACTTAGAAAGGTCTTTGAAATCATATAATTTTAATAAATAATTCTTTATAATCTTCTGATTTGCCAATTCAACTTGAATATAACCTTCCACTATTTTCATGGTGGAGTTAGCTTGAGTTCTATCTATGCACACATAACAAGAGCAGATATTCCTGGCATGAAGATGCCATTGAGGAATTGATGAGGAAAGGAAAAGAGTATTATGGTTAGGATTGTGATATTGCTGCATTTAGATTGACCCTTCTTGTTCTTAGTAATAGTCTTCATGTTGCTGTGCTGTAATTAGGTGGATCATGTTTTAATTTCATGCCATCGGTGATCTAAGGCTGCTAACATATCCAGAATGTCTTTGGCTCTAGTGCTAGATGTAAAATAAGCAAAGAGATCTGTGGTGCTTTTAGCCGCATACATGACCTTATAGTCTGCTTTCCATCTATCAGGTTCATGGATCTGACATCAAAAATTCACCACCAGTAGTATATCTTCAAAGCATTCCAGAAAGTTTTGGACGACTGGAGTTGAGAAAATAAATTCTTTAAGAATTTATATGTTAAGGGGCTGGTATTGCTTTTGTTTTCTGTTTTTGTTTTCAGAAACCCCAGAAGAAAAATGACTAGACTGAACATGTATGATGAAGCCCATTTTTTTTAAATTGTTTGTAAATCTTCAGATCTTTTGGAAGCGCATATTTATTGCTTTGAAAAAAGAGTGGAAATAGAAGCAAGGAATAACAGAAATTTCATGCAAATGCTATCTTCCATGTCAATCTCCATGTGCTATTTCTCTAATTTGTAGAGAAACAGAAGCACAGAAACAGAAAAAATGACAAATAGGCCCTAAGTTTTTCTAAACTGATCTTGGATTACACATTCTATTCGTTGATACTTATATAATGTATAGGAAACTTCATTGTTGTAGTTCAAAATAATGGAGTCGAGTGAACTCTATGGTGTGTGATGGTTCAAGTCCTTAAGCCTTATGGGTTATCCATGAACAATCTTAATGAGAATCTTCATATGTTAAGAATGAGTACCAAACAAATGAAAAAATAAATTATATTACATGTTGGAAAGTCAAATAAAAATATTATCAATAAGATAAAGAAATTGGTTAAACAAGCTATGGGATTCTTCAGCAGACAAATGAAGAAGTAAAATATTTAGTGAAGAAAAAAAATATTAAAAACTAATGTTAATGGCCTTTTGGATTATATATGACGATCATCAAAAGGTTAACATCTTTCAAATAGATAGCTGATGATAAAAAAATGAATCATGTAAGTACATTAAACTTCTAGGGGTAGCTTCAAGTTTTGACTGATCCTTATAATGTCTTCAAAGGAGTAATGAGTTTTTAGGAAGCATTCCCACGTAAAGGTGAACATAAATAAGAGTTGTATGTGTTCGTTTGTCGATGATGCTAAAGAAAATCTATGGCTGAAAGCAATGGGTTTCTAGCAATCGGTGTAGTCTATTGCCTCGATTCCTTGGTATGGCATATTATTGTTTCCCATGGAGACAATTGAGATGTCATCTTGTCATCTTGTGGAACATTGTTTCCATAATTTCACATTCAGATCCGCTTATCCGCCCCTGTTGGGTTACAAAATTATGAACTTTGTTTTGGCTTTCTCAGTTTTTCATCGGGTCACACATCATTAATTGATGGCTAACTTATGCTATTTGATTTAATCCTTTACCTCATCTTTTTTTTTAAATTTGTTTTGATTTTAAATCTTTAATAAAATTCTTGGTGGTTACCCTCACTAATGAAAACAATGCGTGCTATCAGTTAACAGATTGACTCTCAACTAAGCAATCTTTGACCACGTGGTCCTAAGACAAATCTGAGCTTCAATCAATTTTCTAGTTCATCATTTCTAATTCTATGCATAACTTAGGCTGTCTTGGATATAGTTCACCGGATTTATGCATTCTGGATGAACCTCAGATGTCAGAACACAAAATTGGTAAACATTTGAAAGTTTTTTAATGACCTAACAAAAAAATATAAATAAGATTCAGTTATAAAGCTAAGGTTTAATAACACATAATTCAAGCCTTCCTTGGCTGAATGTTGAAGCATAAGATTGCTTGATTCAAATTCTTTTTGATATTAGTTATTCTTATTGGTTTATTCTAAATTTCAAACATGTCGCTTCCTTGTTATGGCAGGTCGCGTCTGATTGGATTTAGAATATTGCATTGATTTAGGCATGCTGTCGAATCTATTTCAGCATTTTTTTGCTTTTCACCATATAACTATAAAATTGGTGAAATATGAATGCTATTCATATGCCACATTTCCCAGTGTAATGATGCTGGATAGTGCCTCATCAAATATTGCTGGATAGTGCCTCATTCAGAATTTTATCATTATTATTGCATTTTTTACAAGCCTTGTTGCTGTCTTGAATATCGGATGCTGTTTTTCAAGGTATGAGTAGTACATCTTGTATCTGCATCTCAAAACCAATGTATTAGCACACTTCTAATTTTATATGCAGTGATGGTTCCAGAGGTGGGGGTGGTGATTTTCTTGCTGGTTTCCTTATAGGTGGAGCAATCTTTGGAACATTAACCTATGTCTTTGCTCCGCAGGTATTTAATCTTTTTTCTAGAAAAAGACGATGCAATAACCCGACAGTATATGAACATATTGCATGCCTTTAAATTGGTGCTGGTTCAATGAGGTCTCACCTTGTTTAACGTACAGAATGATGGTTTTAGAATTCCCATGCAAAATGGGGCCCAAATTCTTTCCTCATATTGCAATGGTCTGGTAGTCAATCATGCAGGCTAATGCATTCTCTATAGCCCTCTTGTGTTATGCTGGTTTCTACAACTAGGAATTCAACCACCCAACTTGTAGCTTCATTGAATCATTGTACAAGGTATATGAGTCAACACTCTTTTATACTTGGGGTGAAGTAACAGGAAACAAAACTCTGTAGTTTATTTATGTTTGTGATATCACCGGTACTGGCAGCCAAGTCTCATAGTTATAAATTTTTATTAGCAGGTGAAAATCCACTATTCGCCTGAGCTGCACATTGTTCACTGCTGATCCAGCAGATCAAATTTTTGGGCATTGCTTTAGCCTGTCTATCCAGAAATAAGCAATAACAGTTCTGATGGTTCACATTGTTCATACCTGCTGAGTGCGTGTGAAAGCGTGTAACCCCTATCCAAGCATTTGGTGACACTCATGTTGATCGAGTTGCCTTCTGATATCAACACACACACACACACATCCCTGCATGCATGCAAGAGTGCACACACACACATACACTAAAAGAGTACTTTACCAGATCCAAGCATTTCGTGACACTCATGTTGATCAAGTTGCCTTCTGATATCAACACACACACACACACATACACATCCCTGCATGCATGCAAGTGTGCACACACACACATACATCCCTGCATGCATGCAAGTTGCCTTCTGATGTCAATAAGGTCTGGTGTAGCCATCACTTTTGTTCAAGAAGTTCAACCGTCTATTTTCTGTTTACCAAATTGATGGGGTAGATCTTCCAAGATACACTGTTATTTTCATGGTCTTTCTTCTTACTATTACATTTTTAAGTTAACATTTTTTTCCTGAAGAAAAATTATTGTTTTTTTGGTCATTTTCCTTAACATTGGACGCTGCAAAATCTTAATCCTTAACATTGAATATTGCAAAATTTTGATTCAAAATTCCACTGTCCATATCATAGAAGCAAAATCAAATTCCAACACCACTCGGATGAGGTTCAGGTTGCCACAGGCAGTTAGCATCTTGAGAAATGTAATGCTCTCTCCATCCAATCCCTGATTTAATTCTATAGTTTAATTGTCGGAAGACGTTAAGCCAAGTTTTTCTAATATTCTTTTTGTTGTCATTGTTATTATTTGAATAACATTGATAAATCCCGACATCACTGCAGTGATGCAGAGCAGAGCACTGTTAAGTGAGAGTAACCCATATGTAGCTTCTGGTTCCTATAAAAATCTGGAGTGTCTTTAAGTTCGTGCTTTCAGGACCTATCAGATTTCTTGCATATATGTTGGTTATTTCCATATCAATTCTTTGCTGATAAACTTGGCTGTGGACTCCACAGAGCTACTTTATGTGATTGACTTAGCAGCAATGTTTGCTGGATATTTATTCAGGTAGCTTTACGATTTGTAATAAGTGCCTAAACACTACAGCGTGGCTCTTGCTATGCAGATCAGGAGATCCATACTGAATGAAGATGAATCTGGATTCCGGAGGGCAAAGCAACCAATATATTATCATGATGAAGGTTTAGAGGTAAGCTACAAAGTACTTATATGTGCTCACCAAACGAAAAGCACTTTCATGTGCGTGCATCTCATTCTCAGACTTTGAGATATCTATGTATGGATTTCTAAAAGCAGAAAACTCGCCAGATGCTGAATGCAAAGATAGGTCAGCTGAATTCAGCCATTGACAATGTTTCTTCTCGATTGAGGGGTGGAAACAATGTGGCATCAGAGCCCGTTGAAGCTGAACCTGAAGTTGAAACCTCCATGTAGGCAACGCTGATGCTTTATCTTTTCAAATCGTCACTTCATGTTTAAGTGGTCATTGTCTTCAGTCTCTTGATCATAATCTGTATCTGCTTCTAGATGTATCTGAAGCTTGTCTTGGAGTTTCTTTATTTGGATATAAATTTTGAACTTAGATTGTTAGCCGCAGTCTTGAATCAGGAATCATGCCGCTGGCTTATGGATGCTTCTTGGATCCTGTCGATACACACGCTTGAAATCGCAAAAAGGATGGTTCTCTCGTAAGCAGAAAATGGGATTCTAATCACCAGCCACATTACCGCACCCAGGTGCCTGTGAAAATGTGCTAGGTTACTTTAAATGTGGAATCATAGATTTGCTGCCTTGTACAGGAGAGCCAGCCAATTTGTAGGCTACAAACTAGATATCTGGTCTGACTAACCGGAGGTTTTCGTTCTGCTACTTTTGTGTCTTTCCAGATGCTCAACCTTTTGACATCCTTGGCCTTATTTCCAAGAGCGAGGTTTAATGGACAGCGTCCCGTACCATATACGTATATAGATAACCTGCGGAACTGAGTTACCAAGGTTGGTGTTGAAATCTTGTCTAGTAACTATCAAAGAGCATGGCCCAAAGGTTGCATTTAGAATGAAATCGGTGCAAACAGATCTTTACAACTATTGAACTGGCTATACATTTCCATCTGGTACTGTATTGCTGAATGTATAATATATGAATGGAAATCGATGACGAAAATTCTGTAGTAGCATATCCTTTGCAATCACTTAAATATTTTCCAACTCGAGCCAAGTTCAGCTCATAAAAGCCTCTTTCCGTTAGTCTCATGAACGCACACGACAGAATAAGCAGGAAGCTGGAACAAGAGCAACTTGGCTGCATCTGAGTTGATTGTACCCAGCACCTGCAATTTAAGCCAAAGTTCCTGGTTGGGCGTCAAGTTGCAACATTTTGCGTACTGAAGCTTGCATTCAGCAATTGAAAACCAAAAGAGCTTCTCCTGTAAGTTACAAGATTGGTACTAGCAGACCCCCTTGTTAATGCAACAGTTCAGAGCATGGAAGCATAAAATTGCAAAGGAAGAATAAAAATAGTAATTTCTTTCGAAAAGTTATGTAAAAATCCCAACACTCATCAGCGCTGTGACGCACTAAAAGATGGGTTTTGCATTTTGAGTGGTTCCTCATCTCACACTCTCTCATGTTGAAAATGAGGCCAACATATTGGAAATCAAGGGTTTATCCTATGATGATATGCACAATGAATGGCTTGAACTGAACGAGAATTGGAATTCTTTTTCCTTCAAAAGCAATCATACTCCACTTTTTGAGCCTCCACGCATAATTTGGACTAATTAGTTTAACCGGCAAGCCCTTTGATATGCCTTTATAATGTAAGGTACCAGTACAGTCCATCTTTTTGTCTGCCTAGCAACTACAAATATTAAATAGAATAATCATCTCTGATACTTTATAATCTGAACAGTGCATCTCTCGGTGCATCTGCAAGCACCACCATACAAGGATCTCTTCTTACGCTTCAGGTCTCGCATGGTGATATGGGCTTGGGCATGACCATTGATGAGATCATAAACTTTCTCCCCTGCTCCTCTCACTCGGAAACTACAGAAAATGTGAAGCACAACAGAAAGTTAAGCCCAGGGAGCATGACAAGCTGCAAAGATATCCAACTGAGAAATAACTTGCAGATTTCAATGAAGCACCAGCCAGATATCCTTCATTGAAAGATATTTTGTTGTAATCCATGCTGTACCTGAATAACCATTGGACCCTCTCTCGAAACATACCATCCCAAGCAGATAAGTGCTGCAACGTAGTGTACATGATGAATTTCTTGTGACCTGAGGTGAACCTCCATTGATCAGGAAATGAGAAACGGAAGCTGCAGCTTGGGAGACAACCACCATTCGGCAAGCAAGTGCTTCAGTAATATCCAAATCATCCACCTGTGTTGCGCAGAGAGGACAGGTGCTGCCTTTTGGCATGCTTCTTTCTCATGCGAGTAGCTGGTATATCTTAGTGACCATCTACATCTAGACAGCCATCTGTTAAAACATGCCCCATATATTTTCACAAAATAGACATAACAAGGCAAAAAAGTGTAATCACGATGACTTACAAAATAAATATCTTGAGAGCCCCACATGGTGCACCCATATGGTGTAAAAATTGCAGCCTGCCTTCTATATACAACAGCTGCGAGACTGCACCCTGAAGCAAGAAGTGAAAAAAGAAAGTCGAAGAAGAAAGTGAAATGGATTTTGCATGGATAATGAACATATGGGCAAGGCTCTGACATTGCCCTCGATGATCCTCAATGATCAGTATACTCTTGACTACACCCTTCGAAAAATTAAAAGCCAAGCATGCTCTTGATTGATTCAAGTGTCAGTAAAGCCATGAAAAAAGAAAAAAGATGTGTTAGCACCGGGCTTCTCAGGCATCATCTGCCCTGTTTTTGAAACAGATTTGGATGTTTGTTCCTTCACCAAGGCAGGGGAAGCAAGTGATAGAGAAAGTGATGCCGAGACATCATCTCCATCGACAACTGCAGGACCAGGAGGCTTATCTTGGTTACTCTTTTCACCAACCTTTGGAGGAAATAAGGGCAAAATATCCTGTCCCAGTGATTTCTTTTTTCCTCCCAAAGCTAGTTTAAGATCTGGGGCATTGGATTCTGGCAAATCTTCATCATCTGAAGAAAGATATATGAAGTCCTCTGCCCTTTTACCCCTTATAGGACCTGAATCCACTGGAAAGAAGTTCCTTACAACACTTCTTGAGCTCTCAGGCATTGTCTCAGCATGGATGCTATCATTCGTGAAGCTAGATGACAGTGGATGTACTTTCGATGACAATTTAGCACTCAAAATTTCCTCTCTAGAACAACCAGCAAATATTCCATTGTCAAGCTTCATCTTCTTGCTTTCCTTTTCATCATTGATGGAACAGTTTGCCTCTTCATTTTGCAGAATTGTTTCACCAGGAACATGTGACAGTTTATCCATGGTGTTTGATTGCATTGGTTTCCTGTTATGCCTTGAGCTGACATGGTCTATCTCTAGCAGATTATCCAGTGAGTCGTCATTCAAAACAGATTCACTGTTCATAAAGCTGTTTTTCTGCTTGATTTCAGTACCTACTTATTGAAAAAGTTGAGAGAGAATAAGCTGAAATACTTGATTATATCAGATAAAATGTATAACAGAAAAACGAGAAAATCACCTTGTCCGCAATATGAGGAAACTGAGAAGGTGGGCAATACTCCATCTTCATCATGGCTACTCTGTATGCTATTTGCTTGAACATGACATATATGCTCTGAATCTTCTCTGCCATCTGAATTGTCGCTGAAATTATTCTGCGGGAAGAAGAGTACATGTTAGGAGGATGTGAAGTTGAAAAAGCAGCAGCAATACAAAGCATGGAAAACTCAAATTACCCAGGATGTATACATTGTGCATGTGCACCAGAGATTAATACAGGCTGGTGATCATCACCAATCTGTGCAAGAAGCATGCATAGGTAGATGAGTTGTCTAAGAACTTCGCAGATATCGGACATAATATAGGTATCCAATGATAGGTATTATATGGTGTCATGATCAACAAGCCCACCTTAAAGATAGTTGGACGTGCTATGAGATTACAAAATAAGATCTAAACTGAGCAGAGAATCACAACCCAGTTGATTAAAGTATGCTCTAGCAGTCTAGCTCGGTTCCCTAGATTAGTGACACTCAATCAACCATGAAAAGTAAAACCATGAGGCATGAGGAGCCATATAGAGTTTCCAGGACTGAGCTCCAGAGAAGAATTAGCCTGGCTAACAAAAGTTGTTCAAAGCACCGCCGCCACTTACTAAAGTTTTGTTTGACTTCATGCCAACCCACGGCAATCCTATTTACCTCTTCTTCATGTTAAGTTTCTATCCTTGATCTTAATTTCATGCATGGACAGATAGTAAGATGGTATCAACTCTACTGTAACCTATTGCAGCTTGGTTCTGTGCAAGAGTAAGCTTTAAGAAAACAAAGTCCAACAATGAACGAACTCAATGCTTTTTCTTTCTGCTACTTGTTTTATAAATGCTTTTAAGTGCTAGCAACAAGTCTGATTAATGTAGAAAATAATCACTCAACAGCACATCATTAGCTTAAAAAATAAGTCAGAAGTGTACAGAAAAGCTCCATACACAATGAATTGGATATACTAAAACAATTGGTTTCTGGATAACACACAAGGATTGATAGCAGGATTATGGCAGAACACTCCAGCTATGATGTGATGCACCATGTGCTATTGAATAGTATTTGCACCCAGAAACAATAACAAAAATTATCCCCAATAGCCATTTGAACCATTTGAGATATCCCTATAATGAATATGAGAAAGATGTAGCAATCATTAACAAATAATAAAATTCAGCAAAAATGCCTGTGGAAAATTAAGTAAAGCTTACCAGCCACGTGACACCAAAATGAACACCTAGGTATGACTGCTCAGAGTTCATCTGAAGATTTGATTCGGGACAAGTACAATTAGCATTTTTTCCCAAGCTGCTTGCAGGGAGTGAACCTGAAGTCAGCTTTAGTGGCATATTATTATCAATTGCTTCCTGATGCAAGGGTTTTACAAAAGAATATTCTTGTGCATTGCAGGCCCTATCCTTGATTCCTGAAGATGAAGTATCTCGAAAATCTACACTGCTAGTGGAACTGACTTTTTTCCTCTTCTGGGATCTTTCAGACCTGGATAATTCCTTATTTGGATTCTCGTGAGAGAGAGAAACTCCTGACATAATTGGGGCAGGCAAATCTTGATCCAAGGGCTCCATGTTCAAATTGGGCCTATTGAGCTTCTGGAAAACAGGCATGTCATCTAAGCTTTTTTCCTTCCTTTCTCTGAATACACCCCAAAGGAAAAATAAGTTGTTCCACCCTGAAAAAAATAGCGAGCATCTTTTGAATCAGATGACAATTCCATGTATATTAAAAGAGCATCCATAAAATTATGCCAGAAGTACATATTGTCTGTGGCTGTTACAGCACCAACTATGCATGGATAAACACCCACTGCAGCAACTATATGCAAAGGAGACTGTTTCTTACGCTGAGAGTTCTCAGGTAACAGATTTGATGGAAATATGAGAAGTTCAGCCCCATCCACGTTCCCTTTCAGGGCTAAATCATTCTTAAGCATAGTTTCCAACAGCTTGCTATAATTATTCTTGTAACTGTCAGACCAAACATATAGAGAAGTTAGTATTTTGCATCAGCATGGCGGTCTCAGTAGCAGATTTACAAGAACATAGTGAAACTTCTGTGAACAAACCAACCTCTCGATGTCTTTAGCAAAGAAAAAAAGAGCAATATTATCTTCTTTAGGACTGTTCTTCTGAAACTGTGAAGGCCATGAGCCATGGCGAGGAACTTCCTCCAGATGGATAATGCAAGGAAACTTAAATGCTGCTTCAAGTGCTTTTGGTGACACACAAGTTGATGGATGAGCCTGAAGACCATCACAGATCTCAGAATGTCCCCCAGTTCTCAGCACCTTAAAACCACCTCTGCATGTAAAAATAAAAAAGGATCAGACATACTGAAAATTAGGTAGCACCATCTAATGGATTAGTTATTTAAGCCAGATGAAGTCAAACAGCGGGATACACTATACGAAATGAGGGAGCAAAGTTCATACTGCCAAATTAATTCAAGCTTTGGAATTACTGAAGCCCTTAATGGAGGTTCAAGAACAGAAGCTTGACCAGGCAAGATCTGCATCTGAGGTTTCAGATTCAACTTTTCTGAAATGTTAAGAATGGTATTTGTATTGCCATCTTTTGGAACACATACAGTTTCCTCTTGGTACGAGGTCTTCTGCTTCACATGAAAGACAGCTGCTTTGCTAAAATCAGCCGAGCTTCTAAAGACTTCTTGCCCATCAGCTGTTTCTTCCATGGAAGGTAGATTCCTTGGACACCTTAAAGAACCTGATTGAAAATCTTTAGAAGTTACTTGAGAATTCTGATCAGCACTGGATGTTGAAATTTCCACAGATTGATCTGGTGATTTAATATTTTTTAGTGGTCTAGTTTTTGAACTCATTGCTTCCACCACGTCTTTCCACTTACTGTTTCTGTTACTCCCCTCCCTTAAATTTCGCTCGGCTGAAGGCCTAACAGCAGACATGCGAAGTTTGTCGACAGCACAGAATTGGGTTGTATGACCTGTTTCATTACACCTTTGACACCGTAATAACCGACTGCTTCCTGAAGCTGCTTGCCTCAAGCTACTGGAAAGCGTATGGTCCTTGGTTGTATCATCTCGATGTGTCGATTCCGCAACCTGAGGTGTACTGCATTGTTGGATTGAGTCTGGATTACAACATGCTCTATCAACAGCAGCAGAACTTGCACAGGCATTTTCCTTGGAGACAGGTTGATAAGTCTTTTGATCCTCAGACTTACGTAATCCATTTGAAGGAGTACTTCCAGAAGTTCTTGATGAAAATGATGACTGTTTCTTTACTTCTTTACATCCTAAGAGGCCACAAAATGGTAAAGAAATGTTAAGTTATTATAATAGCGAACTAGGCCAATACATAAGATACAAACAAGGTACATGTCCCCTTTTAGAGGACTAATTTACCTAAATTATTTGCATTGTTTGATCCTCTATCAGTGCCAACATTGCTTAAATCAGGAATTTTATTGGACTTCCCAACATGCTGTGGAAACTTTATATCCACCTTCGTAAAAGGAGAGCTGGTACTAGCTGATAGAGAAGGACTTATGGAAGGGCGATCTGATACAGAAGAATTCTTCTTATTTATTACATTTCTTTCTTTTACCAGTTTCCCTCCTCTTGGCTCCTCTGCCCGGAGTGGATCAAGGGACTGGATTTTATTTGCTGACTCAGTATTGCAGCCTGAGTTTGTGCTCTTAAAAGATGCAGATTTTGTAAATGTTTTGAGCAACCCCTCCTTTTTTGAGTCACTGGAACTGGTTATTTTTTGCCTAAGAGGAACACTTTCAATCAACTGTTTGACTTTTGGCATTTTTGAGCTGTTGAAAGATGCTGACTTTGATAATAACCCTGCAGTAGACCATATATGAATAAATTAGATATCTTAGCTATAAAACGATCCAGATCAAATCTGAAGACATTATATGCAAAATTACCTCTTGTTGATTCAAACTGTGCTTCAATCTTGGATGAATTAGAACCCAAAGAAGCTTGTGAGTGGGCAATGGGCTGAGAGCCACTCCTTGACTGAACTCCACATGATGGCAATGGGTTAACTGGCTTAACTTTTCCAACATCCAAGCTGTTGAATGAACTTTCACGAGACCATACAGTATTTTTCCTAGGACTTGTTATCCCTGTTGACCCACCACTTGTCTCAGAAACCTTGATGCTAGGAATTGAAGTTACCTCTACATTCTTACCATGCCTCTTAGTCGAGTCTTGAGTACTTTGAAGTCCTTTTACCCCCCCTTTGGCATCTGAATTGATTTCCTTGGTCTCCAAATTAGGCAAAACTTCAGGGTTAAATGTGTTTCCAGAACTCTGAGCTTTCTCATTCAAACAAGGAATTTCTAGCATTTCACTTGCAGCTTCAGATTTATCCACTTTCTGATTTTCAGTTTCCTCCTTGAGCTGGCATTCTTCACATAACCAATCACCTTCTGGAAGTTTGTCCAACATTACTCGCATACAGTAACTGGTTAAAAGCAAAGGATCATTAATGTGTTTATCCCCAATAAAAGGAATGCTATCCGTTACACTATTAAGAATGCAGCATGCATCAGAATAAAAAAGGGCCTACATGTGCTCTGCACCATCGCTACATCTACTGCAAATAGCAAGTAACTCTTCCTGACCTGCATCTCCACAGATATCACAGACCTTTACCTAAATCAAAGAGCAGACAAAATATCAGACAAATAACATAAAACCGTGAACTTTGACAACATATATGTTGCACTGCTGCTTTGCAGGCTTAAGGACAAAATTTCAATTGCTTCAGCATAAATATTAGAACTTCAAAGAAAAGATTTTCCATTAGTTTAAAAGATTTTTAATTTACCTGCTTGAAAGGAGCAGCTAAAACTGGAATTTTGGGAGAAATTTCAGAAAAATGAAACATGATTTAACCCAGAAGATTATTAGGAACTATTTGTGCCAGAACAGCTTGAATGCAGATATGATTTGATCTAAATAAGATGCCTTCTTGGAGGCCCTTTGAGCTGATTGCATAGAAAAGACTAGATCTGTCCTCTTTGATCAGCAAGAAAGCATAAGACATGTGCCAAAAAGTACCCAAACATAATCAAGAAATTATACGTCGAGAAGTTGAAAAGCAACAGATAGATACATATACATTTCATCTAAAATCTGTCATAAACTTCTGAGTATCACTTGATAATAAAGCCACAAGCAGCAATCCTATGACAGCCACATGGGATGGTTGGCTAGAATGACAAAGAAACAAATTTCAACCAAACAATGCAAGGTGAATTGATTTGTTAGCATCAATTCTTTTGCTTTGAGCTTATAGCCAATTGATTATGTTTTTTCTTCCCCCTTCTTCAGTACATTGCTATTAACATTAAAATTAAAGGTATACAGAGAATTATCCTAGATGGCTGAGTAAGATTCACTGTTTATGCTTTCAAACGAGTAAGCAAATATAGTTATAATATAACACAGTGATATAGGTCAAATGCAGACACAGTTGTACTGCTGGACCTCACAGCTTGGAATGCTTATGAAAAGTCGGTGCTCGCCTAAGCAGATGTCCTACACATTCATTGTTCTGATATGCAATTGAGAGCAAAACTTAAATTAGGATAACCATGAAAGCATAGTAATGATGTATGGTATCTAGGATTTATGAAAGATGCATCTAGGATTTATGAAAGCATAGCCCTACCAAAACATAGCGCTTTAAAGGATTTTTTTTTTCTCAATGTGAAGGGAAGAACCCACACTAATCCAATGGTTGCTCTATTTAGCCAACCAGAGATTTAATAGCAAATCTCCTAGTTACCTAATTCTCATAAAATTATGAAACCATTCTTAAAAATTTCAACAAATGCATGTTGCCCAAATATTATATTAGCCAAGAAAGAAGTCTTCTTTCTTTTCTTAATACTTTCAGAATAATTCACAAAATATCATCGCTGCAAATGTTTTCTAAATTTGTTTAAACATGACCTCCATTAGGAAATATCCAATATGGCTAGATGCTGTAAATGCTTGGCGACAAGCATTCGCAGGTACATTTCTCACCAACATATTTCCTGTTAACTACGAATCCTAGTTTTGTAACTGCTGACTAGCATGCCCAAATCTAAGCCATTTTAGATTGGTGGTGCTGCTAGAAATTTGAATAATGAACCAAATCTTATTTCCAATAATGGACGCCATTTAATCATGACACTAACTGATTTCTACTAAGGCCCTGTTTGGGGGAGCTTTTGGAGGGCCAGAAAGCACTTTCTGGCCCTCCAAAAGTACTTTTAGATGAAAAACTGTGTTTGGTAAATTTTTCAAAAAGCTGTTTCAGCTTTTGCGGGAAGCTGAAAACAGCTTTTGGGAGGAAGCTCCAATTTGGAGCTTTTAGGAGGAAGCTGTTTCAGCTTTTTCGGAAAGCTGTATTTTTGACAAAAATGTCCATATTAAAATAACATAATTACATAGTTTATCCCTGTATAAACCTAAAAATCTGCTGGAGCCAAGAACCCAAGCCGTCAGACTCCCTTTCGTAAGAAAATGTATTTTTCTTTTCAATTTTTGTATGCATCTCTTGAACCACATTTTAGAAGAAAAAAATTTTATTCCATTTCCATACCTTTCAAAATCAATCTATTGTTTTTTTTTTTTATCATCAACCTCGCGGCCCACGCTGAGGTCCTCCTCGAGCGTGGACCACACAGAAGAGCCCCTGGACCGCGGAAAATTATTTTATGGAAAATTATGGGAAATTATTTTATACTAATAATTATAATATTTTATACCTTTATTTTTGTATTATACTATAAATATAATATCATATTATATTATATCATAATACATTAATATGTTATGTTAAATAATTTAATATTATGTTATATTATGAAAAATTAATTTATACTAACAATTATAATATTTTATACCTTTATTTTTGTATTATACTATAAATATAATATCATATCATATTATATCATAATACATTAATATGTTATGTTAAATAATTTAATATTATGTTATATTATGAAAAATTAATTTATACTAATAATTATAATATTTTATACCTTTATTATTGTATTATACTATAAATATTATATTATATTACATTACATTATAATACATTAATATGTTATTTTAAATAATTTAATATTATGTTATATTATGGAAAATTAATTTATAATAATAATTATAATATTTTATACTTTTATTATTGTATTATACTATAAATATAATATATATTACATTATATCATAATACATTAAAATGTTATGTTAAATAATTTAATATTATGTTATATTACCAAATATTAATTTACTCTAATAATTATATTACTATTATGCTATATTAACATAATATTATTTTATATTACAATAATATTATACTATATCGTATATTTATGTATTAATTTATGTTATGTTTTATTATGTTCTGTTGTATAATACTATGCAATGTCCTTTATGGTAATTTTGTCATATAAAAGTACTTTCTCAGCTTATTTACCAAACACAAAACAAAGTACCACAGCACTTTACAAATGTAGTTACCAAACAACAAACAGCTTTTTATAACAGCTCTACTTCAGACAGCTCTACTTCCAACAGCTCTACTTCCAACAGCTCTACTGCCAACAGCTCCCCCAAACAGGGCCTAAATGCTTTTATATCAGCCAATTCTCTTTGATTGTAGAGTTAGCTCTTTTAAATAATAAATCAGTGGTTATGGGCCTATTTGGCATCACTTTGTTTCTTGTTTTCTATTTTTTAAAATAGAAACTGAGAAAAAAAACATGTTTGGAACTATTTGTTAATTTTTCTATTTTAAAAAAAAAACATTTTCATTATTTTTAGAAGAAATGGAGTAAGAAATCCTTACTCTCAATATTTCAGAAACAAGAAACTCATACTTTTACCACCAAAATCAACACCAACTCCACCACCACCGTTGCTGCTTTTGCCACCACCACCATTGCCACTATCGTCGCCGCCGCCACCATCGCCACCTTGACCACACCATAGCCATCATTGCCGCCTCCACCATATTGCTGGCACTCCTGCCACTAGTACTAATGCTACTGCTACACCATTGTTGTCATCACCACTGCCTCCATCACATTGCCAGCCACCATGCTACCACCATCGTTGTTGCTATCTCCACCACGCTGCAAGCATCATCATCGTCACCTTTGCCACATTGTCAACAACACCACCACCAGTGTGGTGCCATCACTGCAAGCATCATCATCGTCACCTTTGCCACATTGTCAACAACCCCACCACCAGTGTAGTGCCATCACTGTCATTGTCGTCACCTTTGATGTCCCGCCACCATCCCTACAATCACCGTTACCTCCGCTATACCACCATCGCACCTGCCACCAAAACCACCGGCATCTCCACTGCCTCCATCATTACTACCACACCTCCGCCACCATCAACATGTTTGTATTTTTAAAAACAATTGACTATACCAAGCATGTTTCTATTTTAAGAAACTTTTAAAAAATAGAAAGAGCATTTTATTTTCTGTTTTTGAAAATAAAAAAATGAAAATAATGTCCAAAGGCACACAAGTTTGGCTATGCTTCATGACCCCAGACTGCAAATCACTAGTCAATCAATTGAATTGTGAGACAGACATTCTTTCTACGCTCTTGTAGATCATAGGAAGCAATTAGATTGCATCTTCTGGAAAACAATAAAAATAAATCACAAACACTATATAATTAGTTTGGGATCAGCTATATGGATTCTACTCCATTGTCTCAGCGAAGACCTCTGAAGAGTAAACTGTAAAGTCTGTTACAGATCATTTTCACTACCTCACAGACTCAATCAGAATAAATCTTCAACTTCTCCATAGGAATAAGTTGTTTTTTTTAATGATGTGCTTGCTAGAAGTAATCTCTAAGGGTCTATATTTAAGATAAATCTTCCTACCATCCTAGGTTTGTTCCTTTTTTTTAAGATTAATAAAATGTCTCAAAAAATTTCAAAAAAGAAAAAAAAATCAGCCATTTTTCTATGTGAGCAAAATTTCATAGGTTATTGTGAGCTTATCACAAATATATATGAAAAAATGAAAGCGAGAAATGCATTCATTGCATTAACATTAGTCTGTATGATCCAAATAAATGAATTTAATAGTAGTAGTTATTAGGTTATGAACAAGAAGGCTTAATAATTATGACTGGCAAGGAAGGATTTGTGAACTTGACCACAAAGAATTACAAGAAGGCTTAATAATTATGATCATGGCTATTCTTTTAAAAAAAAAAAAAAAAACTGGTGCTGGAGACCAACAACTCGCTCAAGCTGCAGGCATGGACTTTCAACAGGAAAACAGAAGATGTTATCTTTCAAACTTAGAAATGACCTAAACAAGAAAGTTCAAATTTCTCTGATGCAGTTTAATAAATACTTACTTACACATGAGAACTCTTGCAACTAATGCAATTTTGAAATAGCTACAAAGATATGCTATCAATCCGTTATCTTTTTAATGTTTCAGGTTATGGTAGATTTAACATCCTTTTCAGTGTAACACAAGAAATTATGATATGAACTTCTAGTTTGTGCTAGCTGATGTAATGAAGATATTTATCCTTCCTTTTTTTTGGGTAGCAAACTTCATATCTACATCTCCAAAGATGAGGCTGTGATTTAAAGGATTTGAACACGATCATAACAACTCTCTAATTTTAAGAATACCCTTCCTACTTTGTTTCTGAAACCAACAAAAGAAAAAAAAGAGATTGTGAACAAACACGTACAACTGAACATAAAATATTGCAAACCAAGGTTCGCCGTTTTAGTACCGAACCCCGTACTAATGCTACATTAGCACAGTGTCGGTACCATACGGTACGGTACGAATTTTTTTTTAGTGTATCGAGTGTCAATATGCCATCTGTACCGGTATCTGTACCGAACCAGTACGGTACGGTATGCTCCGTATTATTCGGTTCGGACCGGTATGGCATACCATGCTGCAAACACAATATAACTAGGCATGGTTTAGAGATGGATAAGCAGCCTACAATATCTTCAGACAACAAAAGGGAAAAGATAAAAAAGAAAAGAGAAGCAAAAGGAGGTGTGCAGAACAGTGAGTACCGGCCAAGTATGTTACAAAATTTCATGCTACTAAAACTTGCTTATAGTTCTGCCATTTTCTGCACATCCTTGATGAGGATCATCTGTCTTTATTTATTTTTTGCCTATAATTTATTATTGATGAATTATTTAGCATTTCTGTTGTGGTTCAAATGCAACCTCATTGATATGTTAAAATCATTTAAGAAAGTAAAGATTCTGAGTGCATTAAACAAGATATTCTATAAGAGAAATTGAAGCTAGGAAAGGCACTTACATCATCCTCAATTTCTGCAGAATTTTCACTGTCAGAGGTAGTCTGAGGTTGAGTCTTGGAAACCTCCATATTAGCTGTCTCTAACAATGAACTGGACTTTGGTGATGGCTCTTTCATGAAGCTGCACTTCCTGGCATCATCAGTATCATTCAATGAAACTGAAGTAGGTTCACTTGTTATGCTGCTTGCTTTATTAATATCACTGTTTGCAAGTGCAGTATTTTCTTGCCCGTCAACACTGCCAGCAGCCAATTCTCCTGCTAGTGAAGATTCCTCGTTGGCTACATAGCATTTCAAAATTTCTGCTGGAAGTTGCGAACATGCATTTCTTTCCTTGAAAAAAGAATCATGAAAAGAAGAATTATCACTTTTTGATGGATGGAACTCAGAATGTTCAGATTTGGGGTAAGAGCCAACATTTGCAAAACTAGAACCACTATTCTTTGGTAAGGATACTTCAAGGCATGTGCCAGGCCTTTTAAAGTCATTCTGAATCTCTTTTATTTCATCAATATGATGATCATGGAGAGCTTCAGTCTGAACTGGCTTTTCATCCTTTCTGGCAAGCAAATTACCATTTGATGGAATCCTGGATGTTGAATTTGTATTTTCCGAGTCCGTACAAGGAGCATGGACTGCAGTATCAGTATCCTTATCCTCAACTACAGAAATACATGAAACGTTATCCCCATGGTATTCTAAAACATGATGCTCATCAACTAGACCTGAGAGTGTTTGATGGGGCAGATCAGATGTTGTCTGGCTGTCAGAGGGAAATGAATTATGAGCAGTAACAGTGGTTTGCTCCAAGAGAAGCTTAACTGCTTCATCTGAAGACTCTGGAGGGGGTATTTTAACATCTTCTGATGCACCATCTGTAACTGAGACTCGTAATTGCGCTTTACTTTCACAATTTTCAAAACATGAATCATAACTTGAAGTAGAGCTTAGTAAATTACTAGTTTCATTAGATGCATGCTGCTGGTCATCACATTCTCTGCCCTTATAATTAGGCCCTTTGCCACCAAAGAAAGAACAACTATCATCTTCTTTTCTCCCAGAGGTGTTATGCGAAAGCCCATCTTTGATTTTTGATTCCATGAGTGGCATGGTTCGCTTCAAGTGCAAACAAGATGTGCAAGGAGCAGAACACACGTTGCACGTACCAGATTCTGCTCTGCTGCGAAGTTTTTCATTCACAAGTAACCTCCTTTCTTCAACTGGAAAATAGCCCTATTAAAGACAAGTGAATGAAAAAGTTAATAGGCAAATTGTTAAAACATCATATATCAAATATTATGGCCTTAGAGCTTCGCAACTGATACAGACAGACTGCACTGGAGGTTTATAGGAACATGCAAGCACATCTATGTGTTTATGTACTCAACTATGTCTGACGCAGATAATCTCCATTCCTGGTATTTAACAGTAAATGCAGGACCTCATTCAAAAAACAATAAAAGTATGACACAAACACACTAAAATATCTGGCATCTTATTAATAAGCAGACAAACATCATCAATGAGACAAAATTGGCAGGTAGAACGGAAACAGAAAATGTTCCCCATACAGTTGAAGTAGGCATTTACTACTGCATAGAGATGAAACATGCAACATACTAAATATTGCAAAAGTATGTAGTGGCAGCGAAAATAACAAAAGAACAGACAGTACGATGGTCCTCAGAAAATGTTCCCCATACAGTTGAAGTAGGCATTTACTACTGCATAGAGATGAAACATGCAACATACTAAATATTGCAAAAGTATGTAGTGGCAGCGAAAATAACAAAAGAACAGACAGTACGATGGTCCTCAGAGCTAAGGAATCATATCAAAGAGAACAGTTAACATTATGCAATTAGAAGAGATCTGCTAGGAACTAAGGTACACACTGTGAGCTAATCCCATTAACATATCCAATAGAATTGGCTTGACAAAAATCCAACCCTACATGCATAATCAAGCAGGGTTAATACCTAATCAGGACTAATTTAACTTGATCACATGGGTCAACTAGCATCAGTCAATTGATTGGACTCAACTCAAATTGCCCGTACTATGCTATCATGGTTTAATTTGACCTACTGGTCCAACCGATTGACCAATCACTTTAAAATTATGTGACACTTTGGAATTCCATTATAACTTAATTTATGCAATGTTTTAAAAACCATATTATTTGTCCAAGCAGGCTGGGTTATTGACCACCTATTCAAACACTGGGTCAAACAAAAAGAAAAACGATGTTATCATGACAGAATAAACCACCAATTAATAATGAATAGAAAAATAAATAGAATCGCTAATCAAAATTCTCAATAAAAAAGAAGTCATAATATCATCAAGTTAGAAGAGCTTCAATGTACAAATTGACATATATAAAAGCGGTTGAGCATCAAAAGCTTGAGGTTGAGGTCTAAAGCGATGAGACACTTGAGAGGCAAGGAGTGATGACCACTTTCTTCTTTCCTCACCCAAGTCACCTTCAATGAAGAAACCATAAGTCTTGAGTTTGAGTCTTGAGGGTTTAAGTTTTGAGGCCTTAAGTGATGCAACTTGAGGGTTAAGAGGCGATGGGAAGCCATAGCCAACTTCTGTGCATAAGAGAAGCTTGAGATGGCTTCGGCCAAAGTCAAGTTATAGAGCCTGGGGGGTGAGAGTAAGGACTGGAAAGGGAGGGATTCAGTGCCAATTCTCCCACCCAGATTTACCTGGTGGACAAGTTCTAATACTATAGGTCAAGTTTAAGGACTTCAGCAAGGTTGAGAGAAAACACGAGAGGAAGCTGCAGCTGTTTTTTTGCCCATATTGAAAAAGCCCCACTCCTAATTCGAGGAAGAAATAGTTTTTTTTATAATAAATAATGAACTAGCTATTGATCTATAACCAAAACAGTCGAACAGGTTGCCAATTGAATGACCAGTCCAAGCAGTTCTTATAAAATACAAAGGTTTTCCTCATTTTGGATTTATCCAAACCACGGATCTAGCTAGTTAACAATTCAACCCCGATCAGCTAGTCAGGACTGATCTTAAAATATTGGTTTTCTACTATAAATCTAAATCTAAATGAAATGGAAAATCTAAATCATTAGATATGACCTGCAAGGTCCCAAGTGTTTGTAAACAAAAAAATCATGTACTGAAAACCCCTTACCTATGTATGAAGTTGTGCCCGAAATGGACATCCAGAATCTAGAGATTCATAGTACTACAAGCATGGTTTGCTGAACTAGGCCGAACCGCCCGGTTCAACCAGCACCAAACCAACGGCGCTTCTTTTCAAAAAATAGCTTGAACTGCTCGGTTCGCACCGGTTTGAACCGCTCGGCTCGAACAGGTTCAGCCCCCCCTCAATATCTCAAAAGGCTTGAAAATGGTCTATTGAACCAAGGTGAACTACCCGCTTCACCCTGTACCAAATCAGTACTGTACCGAACTAGTAGCCAACCGGCACGGGTTCTGGTACTAGTTCAGCTAGCCTTGCCTACAAGATTCAAGGATAGCGGTCATAAAACGAAAATCTAAATCATCAGTTATGACCGATAAGGTCTAAAGTACTTATAAACCAAAAAAAATCATGTATTGAAGACCCTTTACATCTGCATTGAGTAGTGCCTAAAATGGATATATAGAAACTAGAGATTCATAGTAAGGTGCAAATAATCATAGTCCATGCAAAAGCAATTTTTTCATCTTAATGAATCTAGCAGGGACCATCTTTTGCCCCAAACATATCATCTTGTCCATGAATATGCAACTTTCTAATGTTCAAAGAGTATAAATCACGGGACTGGAAATGAGCCCAGTTGGACTAATAATTGTAAACCTTATGATTAGGCCAACCCTAAAAGTTAAGGCCCGAATAAACTAGAACCAGCTCAAGCATTGGCTCCGCTCAAGCCTAAATTGGAGCCTGAAACTATGAAACAATTAATATTATATGTACCTATTCTTTTAATATATATTTTATATCTAGTTTTGGAAACTTCCTCCCTCCATCTCTTCTCCTCTTTCAACATTGATGACCTTCTCTCCTTTTCTCTTCGCCTCTTCTCATCTCTTGCCATTGCAAGTTTCTCACCTTCTCTCCTCCCTTTTGTTGATCCATGGCTTCACAACCTCCTCCCCTACACCAATTGCCACCTCAGTCTCCTTCCATGCACTGATTTACAAGAACCATGACCTCTACCCTTGCCAATTCATGATAGCATTAACCTCCTTCCCTCCATCAATCCACTATAATGACCTTGGCTTCTTGCCCTCCACTAATCCACAATCTCAACCCTTTCTCTCCATCAATCTACTATGGCAACATCAGCCTTGTCCCCCACGTCAATCCCCATGGCCTGAACCAGCTCCCTTGGAACTCTAATGATCTTGGCGAACTTGGCATCTTTCCTCTGCAGTGCCCTTTCTCCAAATCAAGCATAAATTTGGGCCAACATGCATGCCTAGTGTAGTCAAGCCTATTTAGGCCTCATTCTAGGCTTGAGTTTGAGCTAGGGTTTGGCTTTCAAGAGAATTTTTGGACTTAGCCCTGACGGTAAGCTAAACATCATTCAACCCAAACTTGGGCTAGGTGGTTTTGCCTAAGTCTAATTGCTTCCTCATAATAATAAAAGCACCCTAATTTTATCTCATAGGAAGAGATATGTGTCAGGATCCGGCACGACAACAAAGTGTAGAATTAAAAAAAAAGATATAGTTAAGAAATCTAGAATATGTACCGGTTTTTATTTTGAAAAAGATGCATATTATACATGTAAAGCATAGACAAGCAAACAATTATCAAACTCTGGTATGGGTGAATAACTACTAATCAGTATATGCAATCCACATATAGACTAAAACTGCATTACAGGAACATACTAAGCATGTGTATAACAAATAACATTTAGAAGAGCATTAAGCAGAATGTTTTTAAAACTTACCAATCAAGTTGGCAAAATGGTATTGGAAAATAATTTCAAAATTGAAAACAAATGATAATGCTTTAATAAAAACCATTAGAAAATGAAAAGGTATTGACTATTGTTGCACATATGCTCTTAATTTCTGTCATGGTACATGTAGCTCTTGTCTGAGGTATCATTTTGATTTTCAATATCATTATTTCAAAATGCAGTGCATAAGGTCGCATATATGGTTGCATATGCATATGCGGTCCTCTAACCGTACCACATGCCTTATGTAGCTAATATATGCAGTTGGGCTGAATATAGGCCAAAAGGATAGTTTGCTTAGCACTTTGCAGATACACATATTAGGATTTGCATTGTGTGATTACATATGTAGCCTACTTATCATTGTGCGACCACATAACCCTTTCAAGCCCTATTTGCCATTGTTTGTAAAGGGCCAAAAAGTGCTTCTTGGAGAGCCAAAAACTCTTTTGAATGATTTTGAGGTGTTTGGTAAAAATTTTGAAATAGCTTTCCGGCTCTTTCAAAAGCTGAAAATGGTCTTCTAGAAAAAAAGCTCCAGTTTGGAGCTTTTGGCAAAAGTTAGCATAAGTTATACTTGAGATATGTTAGAAAGCTATTTTTTGCCACGGGTTCAAGTCCTAGCAATGATTTTTTAAAAATAATTTAAAATAAATTATAAGTTAACAATAATTTATAATATCATTTTTTAACGGTACATAATAGTAGTATAAAGTTATAATATTATATTATGACATTATATTAGTATTATATTATCATTATCATTATTACTATAATATAATGGTTATTTTGTAATGATATAGTTTTATTATATTATAATAATATATAATATAGTATTTTTATAATATACTTAAATAATAATATCCTATTATATCATAATAATATTATGATATACTATCGTATTATAATAAATTTAACATTATTATTTATTAAATTATTTAGATTAAATATCAAAATAAATAATTTATCAATTAAAAATATTTTATAATAACAATTTTGATAATACAAGCAATTAGACAATTGAAAATACCATGTAATATCTTTCATTATCAGTTCTTGATACTAAAAGCACTTTATCAGTTTGGTTACTAAATAAATATTAAAGTTCCACAATACTTTAGGAATGCAAGCAGCTTTTATTAAAAGCTCTACTAGTAAAATCTCTACTGCCCAAAGGTCTATAGACATCTACTACTAAGCTAAATGGGGCCTTAGTTGTGTTGTATGTACGTTTCAAGCAAGTTAGATACGCATATTATAATAATGTCAATATGTTAATTAAGTTATAGTTATTGCAACTGGATATTAGAATTAAGTAGTAAATACTAATTACTCATTATCAATGCTACGATTTATAAAAAAAGTCACTATCATATATATTTTATTTATTTTAAATCTTAAATTACTAACCGCATAAGTACTCGTAAATGCAATCCACAAAATACATATGCGCTATGCAGTCCCTCGACCACCTTTATACCACATTGTTTAACATGCCTTGTAACCATTGGTCTCGCATATGTTAGTATGCTATCTTACTATGAATAGTCTAAGAAGTAACATGAATAAGGGTCATGTAGTCTTACTATGAAGAATCTAAGAAGCAACTAATTGAGTGTTTCACAAAGATCAATCATACTAACCTTTAGAAAATAACATTGGTAAGGAAAATGCCAAATAAATTTGCTATATTTAGAAGAAAAGGAACCAAGTTCAAATATGTCAAATATGCCTCCTACCGAATTTGTCCCCCGTAGATCATAGACAGCCTCACAAATAGGTCCTTGGATCCGACAAGTCCCTTGCAATACTGGAGTGATCTAGAAAGCAGACTGGAAACACACATCAATCACAATTATCATCATAAAACTACTAAATTCAGCAACCAAAAAAGCAACAAACTATCACTATGAACAAACCACACAAAGAACACCTAATCTGATGGTACTTCAAGATCTATTCACATACCAACATCAACGATTTCTCGCTACCTACCCAAACAGATGCACAACGGAATCAACTGCGCAAACAACTATGCAATGCAACCATGCTTCCAACTCAGAAACCCTATAAAACCACAAGCTAGAGTGATTTATTGTGAAATAAAAAACAGGGAAAAATATTTCTCCCACAAAAGCCCCGGAAAAAACTAATTTCCCACTTCCATCTATCATGTCCAGCAATAATGACATGACATGAGCAAACAACCAAATCCTAACGACAAGAAATCCAATAATTTGGGTCGCGAAAGGCCTCAAAAGAATCCATTGGTCGAGGGCGAACAAGAAACCCTAACCAGAAGGAATAAAGGGGGAAACTCTACATGCCTCCGGTTCCGAGATCTTCCTCGTGGCATCATACAGCTCCTTCAAGGGCCGTTCGCGGTGATTCCCCATCCTCCGCCCCGAGGCGGGATCGGCTCCAATCGGACGACCCTCCAATGGGGTTCCCGGGAACCGACGGCGAGGGAATTAGGGTTTCTAGCTTGGCCGCCGGCCCAAATGAGGCGAATAAAAGAGGCGGAAGAGGAAGGGGTTAAGAAGGGAAGAAAGGGCCGGGAGGGGACCTATCGGGGCGTACGATAGGAGATTGGCGAGCGCCCGGGCTACAAGGGATCTGAGCTATAGAGATAGAGAGAGAGGAGGGAATTAGTTTTGGGGATTTCCCTTGGAATCCATGGCGGAGAGAGGGCAAATGAGGGAAGACGAGAAGAGAGGAGCGTGTGGGAGGGGGAGGCCTCTCTTATAGAGACTAGCTCCGGTCACGTGTCCCTCACGTGATTTTCCTCGGGTTCGCATTGGCTCACCGTGCTTTCTTAGAATTTTGTATATTAATATATTATTATTTCGTTCTAGGAAGAGAAAAAAGAAACAAAGAGAGTGCATTTCGTGAAATAAAGATATTTTTATCATTGACCTGGAAAGTAGAATCAGGGGTTGCAGGTGCCGACCTCGGACGTCTGGCGGCGTGCATGCCTTGCTCTAGCATGCATCATGGCGGTAGTGGTTTGGGCTTTTTGTTCCTATGGAGGGTATAAATGTTTTTAAATCTGGCAGCTAGAAATGAAAAGGAAAAAGAATTAATCAATAGTGAGGCGTTTCTTTGAAAATAAATATATAGACTTAGGTCAAGCATGTATTTAGAGATGCAAATGGGACCGCAGATTGAGTGGTATCTTACGTGGCTAGTCACTGCTGAGGCATCCTGTGGATTGGAAAGGAAGAGCTGCTGTATCCGAAATCTTTTACTTTCTGACTTTATTGGATGTATCTATACTAGATATATATGAATCATCCGTCTTAGCAAAAAAAAAAAAACAAATATATAAACTTTGTTGCTAAAGTATCACCATGGATCTTTTTATTTCTTGTTGGAAAGAGGTATAGAAACAAGATGAGTGTATTTCATAGAATAGAGTGGTTTCAGCATATGCGTACTTAAGAACAGTATTGACGTCGCAACATGCATAAATTGCTTGAGCATTGCAACACATTAACAATAGTTAGGGTTTTTCATTTGCTATGAAAAGGTTTAAGTTTGTTACATTGTAGTTTAAAATATAAATCAACTAGGTGCTTTTTCTAAAATAACGTATCATGCACACGATTGAAGTATATATATGTCTTTTATAAAAAAATATGCTTCCATCTAGGTCTCTCTCTCTTGTACTATATATTAAAAAGTAGAATACAAGAAAATGAGTGTATCTTGTGAAATAGAAGTAACTGAAGAGATGATCAAGGCTTGTTATATGCATTATATATAGTCTATAAAGATGATCATGGCTTTTATTTCTATTGAAAGGTTCAAATGCTTTTAACATTGTAATGTAAAATAAAAAAAAAAGGAGTAAGAGATAATGTTTGCATATACTCAAACATATGCTATTATGTATCCATTGCTTTATGCATTACATCCTATAGAGGTGGCCATGACTTTTGTTTACATTGAAATATTCAAATACCTTCATTGTTGTAATTTAAAATGAAAAAGGGACAAACTAAAGTAATTCGACATGACTTGAAAATTAATTTTTTTTTTAGATAATGCTTCTAGATGATCACCAGACATTTGGAGAAGTGCATGCCTTGCTTTATCCATTAAAGTTATAAAGGTAGCCTTGCATTTTGTTTCCATCGAAAGATTGAAATATTTTCACCATTATAATTTAAATGATGAAAAGGCAAACTAGAGTGACATTGATGCATATAGTTGTAGCATATACCCACCTTTTATATGAAATGCAAGCACACTATTAACACTCCTTTTTTTTTAAATATTGCTAGAGTGTAACATAAAAAAAAAGGAGTGCATCTCATTACAAAAGAGTAATTTTCCAAAAATAGTACTTATAAAATAGATATTTGCAGGTGTTTACAAGCATTTGGTAGCATGCATGCATCTCTCTCTCTCTCTCACTCACTCTCACTCTCACTCATAGATGTCAATATACTTGACCTCCTAGCCTTGTTTTATATTGTTTTAGATAGGATTCTTGGAGTCTGGCCTACTTAAAATGGCACATATGCTTTGCCTAGAGCAGGTCCATAGACATCCTTATCCGCTATTCAGGAGCGGCTCAATGCATTTGGAGGCCTAAGGCAAACTCACTAAGAGGGGCCTTTTTTCTTTCCATTTTGTCTTGGAGGCCTTTCTTGTAGTGGACTGGCCTAAGGCAAATTCACTAAGAAGAGCATTTTTTCTTTTTGTTTTGTCTTTGAGGCCTTTTCTATGGTGGGCCTTCTTTGGGCCTGGGCCTTAAGCGACCACCTCAGTCGCCTAAGGGTCGAGCTGACCCTGCTGTTATTCCTTTCTCTATTGTTAGACAAAAAAAATGGAGATAGAGAGAGTTCATCTCGCAAAATAAAGTAATTCTACAACAAACTTATTTAGAAAATGCTTTCCACAGTCTGGCTGTTGTAAATAGAGGTGTTTAAGCCTCTCTTTTTTTTCTCAAAGGTTTGAAGTTTATCGCTTTCATGTCATGGTTGACATGGGAAAATGTAATATAAAGTGAAATGAATTTTGGAAATAACTGGCAAGGGCATGTGCAATGCATGTGCATATATTGTATAAAATAATCAATTTACAAGAAACTATATCTACTATGATTGGTATCAATTTTCTCTAAAAGAAACTATTGAATTTAAATATATTGAAATCACATATCATCCTTAATTATGATATAGAGTGATGATATGCATCAGAAAAACTTTAGTATGATGATAAAGTTATGGCATTTCTTTATCATAACATAAACAATTTAATTAATTGAAAGCAACCAACCAATTATTGTTTTCTTTTAATAACTCATGTCACAGGCATTTAAATCACCAAAGCCATCTGTTGTTACTTGTTATGGGGCACACTAGGTTTGTTGATTTATTATAAAGAATTTTCCAAGGGGACTTTTATTCGAATAAAATTCAAGTAATTTGCCAATTATGCTACAAAATTTGAAATAAAAGCTAATTCAATACAATGGATAAGTTATATAAAAATGTAATGTTCAAGGTCTTTTCTCTAATATCGACTTTTCTTATTCAGCAAAGGGTGACTGTGACATACATCATTTGCACAAAATTCATTAGAGAAGTCAATTTGCATTATCGTACTCTGAACTCCTAAGTTTTGGGTTTGTAATTTTGAATTTGATCCACCAATGCGACCCGATTTCTACCTATGCAATCCAACCCATTGTGTTCATGAATTAGATACATACAAGCAAGCAGGCATGGGCTGCTAAATAGTTGGCAGAGGGTTAGAGTCAGGCCAATTATTTTTGATGGTGCATATCACCCTAGCATAGCCTGACCAGTTAACAACCATGGTGTGCAATTCCAGACCTATGTCTTCAATATTACTTATATATATATTTTTACCTGTCTAGCTGAAGTCATTGTGTTCCAAAGGCTGGTTATAGGCCAGGCAACCAAAACATGCAGAATATCATGCCAAGTACTGATTTAGATTGGAGTAAAATGGGCTTCTACTAGGTAGTGTACTACTTGTCATTTCTACTTGGAGGTAGGCTATCTCTTCTCTGTGTGTGCATGTGGGGGAGTACCTGGTGTAGACTTTCTCTCAAGAGATCTTCCCTGTAGGTAGACCTATGAATAAAATTGAATAACCAGGAAGGACTATTAATAAATCTTTATTTCGCGTGCACCACATGGAGACTTTCACATCTTAATCTCCAGACTTTTACACCTTAATCTCTGTACAAAGTATATACGAAGGATGGTCACACAACAACTAGCAAGGAACCTGCTAACACTAGCTTATTTCAGATGTGCTATCTTTAGTAAGAGACTTTGTCATAATAAAAGGATCGAAGGAGGACCTATTTGTAATTACTCATATCATAGGAAGATTACAGGCTCTCTACCCTATCTGTCAAGAAAATTAAAAAGGTGGATCTTACTATTACTAGATGTGTAATAGGCGAACTCTTGCTCATTATTTATTGTGCATGTTTCATAAAGAGAGACTATGACCATGACTACAACCATAACTAATACTATCTAGTCTTTTCCCAATTATTTGAGATATCTTTGTGGATCCTTGGCCTCCGAGTATTTCATGAATTTTTAGAATAATTCAACCATAAGAAGGAAATTTGTTGTTAATTATTCATATAATTACAACATCTACATACATATATGAAGAATAGCTTTTAGAATAATTAAATAGTTACAAAAGATCTATTATTAATTATTCTTTTCACATTCTCCATGCAATGTGTAATTACATAGCTTTTAAAAAATTAAATAGCTATAAAAGATCTATTATTCATTATTCATTTCACACTCTCATGCAACGTGTAATGATTGCAAAGTTTAAAGGATGGATCTTAGAAAAACTAAACTACTCATAAAGAATCCACTCATAGTTATTTATCTCATACTCTCTCTCTCTCTCTCTTTTCTCAAAAAGAGAAAGAAGTCGAGCTCCATCCACTAAATAAAGACTATAAACTGTCTAAAATATTTTATAGAAATACAAGAAAATAAATTTTAAAATATTAAAGCATTAATGAGGGATCTATAGTTATTGTGGAAATTCAAAAGGGTGGACCTTAACATAATAACACTATTGATAAGTGAGCATTCGTTTGGCATGTTATAGGCATAGAGGTAGGAAACAAAATACCATCTATGCTTTCTAAAGGAGACCCGCAAGCATACATCCCTAAAAAGATAATAAATTATTTTCATGTGTATCGATCTTAAATAACAACCTTGCCTTCCTATATATCCTTCTTTCATCAGGCATCAGCTATGGAATATTAGCACAAATCTCTAAGTCGATGGATAGTCTAGCTCCCTTCTATACCTCTTTCTTTGTTCATTGTTAGGCTAGGATTAGGACATTGATGGAAACTCCAGATACCGTTGGCAGCCCTACTACCATTGTTTCTTCTGTCTTCTCTCCATCTCTATGATGGCCGTCAATTATTTATCGACCACTATTATGAATGAAAATGGTATTGTTTTCTTAGCCTCCTTTCTTCGATTTGAAGAGCTTGGATAGATATTTTGAGGATTTTTTTAATAAAATTTACTAAATAATAAAACTTTTATTTTAATGCTTTGCTTTGAATCAATTTTTATGAATAACATATAGAGTCTGAAGGATCTCTTTAGCAATAAAGAAAAATGTTGGCTGACTAGATCGTGATCCCACTTGCCATAGAAAATGTTAAATAGTAGGGTTTAAAGTAACGTGTTCTTGATTCATCGGTATAGCTGTCTTTGAGATTGGGGTGCGGAAAAGCCAAGGCTTAGTTAACACATTCATGGAGCTGCCATAACCTATTGCCAATTAAAAAAAGCAACAACCTTTCTGGCTTTAGCTACTAGTTTCTAAATAGGGAAGAGGCGTTCTTAATTAGGTAGATCATAGATCGGCAAGTTTTCCTCAAATCTATACTTCGTTTTTATGATAGAGGCCCAATGAGAGTTAGGTTGTAGAATAAGCCTTCTTGCTAATTTGGATATAAGTGTTTTTTTTTTTTTGAACTATGATGTAGGAAGTGAGACACTTCCCCCAAGTTTTATTAATGAATCAGATTATGTATAGAGATAGGTGAAGAGGAAGACATAGAGGGAGTATAGGATAGTTCATTGAGGATTTGTCATTAGAGGGGACAAAATAGATATAAGCTTCTTATGGCCACTCTTCAATTTAATTGGGTAGATGCAATCCCAAATTTTGAAAGCTTGGATAGTTTTGCATAACACCGCATGAATTGATGAGCTTTTTTTGAGAAAAATACGTGAGTTTCTTTCATACTATATCTACCAACAAAGTGCTATCCCGTGCCTTTCTAATTGAAGATTAGAGGGCCATACTTTTAGATTAAGATAAATTTTGAGAGAGTGATAAATATTTTTTGTGAAAGTGTACCTAATAAAGTGGTGTTGTGGACTTGGATCTAGCTCTATATTGTGGACATCCATTGCTTACCACCTAGCCCTTCTTAACCAATACTTTTTCCACAATTTATTTTTTAAGGCCAATTACATAAAAACCTATGCTTTTTCTGGAACCATGGCCTTCCAAATAGCTTTGTAAAAGGGACAAAGGGTGCCTCCATTGCTGACAAATCTTAAAAAGTGCCGGCAATGCCAGATGTTCTTGTAGTGACTTCTTCCTTCTATCCTACTTCTTTCTTGTAAATAACTCTATCCAATAAATTGGATGGGCTTTTGCCCCTCTCCTTATATTCAAAAAAATATATTTGGATATATATATATATATATATATATATATATATATATATATATATATATATATATATATATATATATATATATATATATATATATATATTGTTTCCATTTGATAATGGCATGCAGACACTACAGGAAAATCGGCCTTTTCCGACTCTTTTTTCCCGATGCTTGGAAGAAGCGTTGGAAAAAAAGGATACCGCACCAAACTTTGCCGACGCTTTAATTTAGCGTCGATAAATCTCAGGAATAGATGACGCTTAAAAGCGTCGTCGTAATCCTATAGAAAAAACCGACGCTTTTTAAAAAGGGTTGGTAAAGGCCATAAAAAAATGCCGGAAAAGGCCCATTTTTCTGTAGTGAGATTTGGAACCTGGCTCCTTGAGCTTAGGCAGTCCGATTGCATTTGAAACATAGATGCAAATTGGACTAGAGTTTCCCTCATACTCCTATCAGCAGCATGAAATTGTAGGATATACTTCTTTGGATATGAGTTACTACAAATGTTATTAGTTGTTACTATCTATAATACATGCTTGCTGTTGGATATGTGCGATATTTGGACAATAAATAGAGCAAATATATAGACTATGCAAATGGAAAAGAATATATTTTTTGCTTCATTAACTGTTATCAAGATTATACAGACATTAGACTAATCATTCTCTATCCTTGCAGATGAATAATATTCTTGCACTCATGGTCCAGCATACTCTGCTGTAATTTTAGGCATGGACTTTAGAAAGTTCATGACCTTGGCTATAGTATACCATGGAAATCAGCAGATCGTATTGGAAAGCAATAATTTCAAACTAATTATGGAGCTAGTTACTGAGACAAGGAATGTGGAGCTAATTCAGGGCTAAGAGTCCAACGTTGTAATGGACTTTGATTCCTTTAGGCGAGAATAGGGCAATGAGTGCGGAAATCTTATTATCTAGTTGTAACAAACGTGAGATATATTTTCTGTACAGACATTATCAATGAATTGAAGGAGTTTTCAGTTAATGAGCATATATTTGTTACAAATCCTAATTGTCTGTTGCAGGGAAGATGTGGCGATACTATTGATCCAGTTAACTGCAGAGCAGTCGCAAATTGAAGTTTGAAGGAACGCAGGGAAAAAAGATACCAATGAAGTAGAGAATATATCATTGTAACACTAAGAAGTAGGTTGATCAAGTTTACAGTAAGTTCAGGAAACTATAATTAGAACAAGGTACTAAGTTGGGAACATTTTATGCTTGGAATTAATATTTAGATACATGTGCGCACATAGATTGACATGTCTAGATTTGTAGGGGTTATGGTTTCTCAAATACAGCTGAGTGTTGTATCTAAATCTCTTTAAAGAAGGGAGCTGATGCACTCTCATCATGGAGCTTCACGTTCACAAGGCTGGATGCCAATATTGTCAGAACTTTCAGAAACTTAGAACTCCACTCTTGATTTGTCTCGTCATTGTAAATCGATTTTTTGATTTTTTTTTTTTGATTAAAAGAAAATTTCTGCATTGATCCTAAAAATGGTAGTCATACATAGAAACATATCTATGCATACTTTTTCAATGAATGATTTCATAAAAAAAGAAAAGAAAAACTATGATGGCTTTGCTTTGTCAGTGATTTTCTTGTCCACCAACTGATTTCCACCCCGAGGACTTCCCAAAAACAACTTAATATATCTTGCACGTTTCAGTTAATTTGTTTCTGAATTAGCATCCATATTGTTTCACGCGAAATCCCCAACCAAAAAAGACATATTCACATCAGTAAAGTTGCATTATATGAGTGGGGAATAGCATTATTCCCTCTATCGCCAAAGCATATTAATATTCTAAACTTAAATCTCAAGCTCTTTTGCCAGATTCTCACTCCTCAAGAGTAACATTTGCTCCATGGAGAACTTTTAAAGATGAATGGTGCCCCTTGATTTGCTATTTACTTCCAGGGAATGGGAATCTCAAGTGTGTGGGTTCTAATTCCTCTGCAAAAAGAGGGCCTACCTGAGAAAGAACTTCCAGAAGAGGCGTATCCCCTTCCAGCAAAGGAAAATCTGAAGGGACATAATGTACCGTCTCTCATATTTTTTATTCTTTGGATGTCACATATTTCTAGTGATTATTCACGAAATTTTCTTAGTGAGGGTTATTGCACGAGAAAATTATGGAAGAAAAATAAAGAGATCTGATGAGTAATAAGAGAATTGAGTTCATGAAAAAAAAAAAACCATTGTTTAATGACATGATGAAAATTTCTTTATAGTTCTCCTATCAAGATCAAGGAGCAACAATACAATGATATGCATAATATGGATAAAACAATGCTTATTTTCGTTTCCCCCCTTTTTTTGGGAAAAGAACGATTTATGCTACTGTTGAACGTGACATTATTCTTTACTTTTTCATCAAAAAAACATTATTCTTTACTTTAACTAAAGGAATCGTCATTTGCCTTGATATTCCATGGTCTATATTGTACAGAAAAAGGATGAATGGCAAGCTTCATCTGAAGTATCAGAAGCAAAGCCAAGAAATTCCTAGAAACTACTCATGAAGTTTTGATCCCTATAACGTCTCCGCCCTATAAATAGATCAGCTATTTCCCTTGGCTAACCATGTAGGATCATCCCATCTGCTGCTCTGCAACTAGCTTGCGTACAATTTCTAAGACAGCATGTCCCTCTCTAGCTTGTTTGGTCGAAAGTCCGCAAAAACCACTAACACTGAGCCTCCCATCTCTATTGACATATGGGATTCCCTTGAAGGTTTCTCCCTTGCCAGCGTGATGCCTTTCGCCGCAGTCTCATCCTTTACTGCTGCCAGTACGGATTGGAAGGAAACTCATGATGCTCATGTCTTTATAACTGACCTCCCCGGAGTGAAGAAGGATGAAGTAAAGATAGAAGTAGAAGAAGAGAAGATCCTGAAGATAAGTGGGCAAAGGACTAAAGATAGTGAAGAGAAGGGTGAGAAGTGGCACCATATCGAGCGGAGCGCTGAAAAGTTCCTTCGTAGTGTGAAACTACCACCAAATGCAAGTATTGAGCGCATGAAGGCGGTCCTTGAGAATGGAGTTCTTACAGTGACTGTGCCCAAGGATCAAGAGAAGAAGGTTCAGGGGAGGTTTATTCAGATTACAGGCTAACTCAATACTTCTGCTGCTTCATGCGTATCACGTAATCTATATGTATCAAGTAAACCTATGTATTATATGTGGTTTGCAAGCTATAGGAATCCTAGTGGTGCTTGGAAGAAAGTAGAGGTGCAGCATGATATATGGAAGAGTGATGTAAGATAAACTGAATGGATTCTAACTCTTCTGCCTTTTATTTTCTTTGGACAGATTTCCTTGTAAGCTCAATTAGAGCATAGATATGAGTCGTATGATTTGGTTACTTTTATAAATAATATGGATGCTTTGTGTGTGTATTTATGTGTGTAATTTGTAGGCTAATCTCTGAAACTAAATGGAGAGTAGAAGATTAAGACCATCAGTAGTGGTCCCCCAGTATCTTATTCTTGGTCATGGCCATAGCATAAGAACTGTCACGGTGTAACCCACTATAGAAGTCTCTCTCCCTCTCCCTCTCCCTCTCCCTCTCCCTCTCGGGCTATTAGGTGAAAAATAAGAAAAACATCATGAAAAAACTTAAACACGCAAAAATGAATTGTGAAATTAGTTTTTGCAAATCCGGCAATATATATTCTTTTTGATATCAAGTTCAATATATTATCTTGCATTAGCAAATCCGGTGATCACGCAAATGGAAATCATTTTAAACGATGTGGACTGCAATGCAGGATATGACTAAAAGGGGGAGATCAGCAAGGTGCTATTTCATGCAAGGAATATGGTATAGATATGGCCATCATTCTCTCTCAAGAGGAAGAAAAAAGAAAAATGCCTTTGACAATATTGAGTCTTAGAGTATTGACATTTGATGAGGAGTTAAATGTAACGTTCATCTATTAAGTTGGAAATAATCCCAGTAATGAGAGGGCTGGCTAGCCGAAATTAATAACATTAATTTTGTTTTAAATTTTGAGTGATGTAGGAACGAACTTGTAAAATTCCTAATGTAGTGTTTGAACTAGTCCCAGCAACCCAAGCGCCGAGACTGGTTCAAAGCTGGCAGGACTTACTTATGTTCAATGTTTAAATTATCTAGGGTCTCAACCGTAAAATTTCTAATCTAAGTTTAGACAAGCCGATGTTCTTAGCATTCCGGGGCTACTTTGAAATCATAAATAAGACTAACTTATGTTTCATAATTAAGTTTTTAAAGGTGTTATATGTAAAATTTATGATTTATTATGCACTAAGATGTGGACTAGTTCCTGCAAGCTACATGTCGGGATTAATTCAAACATGATAGCTATTGCAACAGGCAAGGAGAATAATGAAATAAAAAGAAAAAAGAGAAAACAACAAGAGGACACAATATTTATATGGTTCGATCTATTAATCTGTATCCACAAGTAAAGACAATACAAAAACTTCACTAGAAAAAAAGAATAAAGATAACAAATTAAAAGATTACCTCATAAACTTTCGCCCCCAATACACCCAATATGTAGGAGACTCAATTGCACTCTTCCCTTAGGGTACAACACACACACACACACACACACACACACATATATATATATATAAAATAGAGTAAATCATGATTAAAATCGTGAGACAGGGTTACAAATTGAGAATTTTAGTAAGCCTTGATGCATGTTCTATGGAAGTAGAATCATGAGACTATTTCAAAAGACTACCTGGTTTTTGGAGAGATTTGTTTATCTGGGATATTACAGTTACATAAGAAAACCAAGGCATTGAATTTTCGCCTAGGATGTTTCTAATATCTCTCACTAGTTTCCCCCTCAGCAGCATTGGCATTGTCTCCTTTAATTGTTGAAACTTGACCATTGCATCTATGGGGTGCTACATTACCATCTAGTATATGAAACCCACTTTCAATTCAAAGTAGGATATAATGATGCAGGTTTTTAAGCCATTTCCATTAAAGATCCATATGTAGCTAAAAGCTAGATTTTTTTTATGGCTTCGCTTGTCTGATATGGCTCCAAGGTCTGCCCGGTGAAGCTTATGCTGGGAGGATATTTCGACTGCTCTATTTAATGGCATGAAGCATATTTTAATGAAGTGCAGTTTTAAGGGATCAGCATATATTTTCAAAACTACGAAACTTGAGATATATATTAAAAGTGTTACAACCCAAGACCTTATCCAAAAAAGCTAGCCCAAAGCTGTTATTTGGGTTTTTTAGTTATGTATAAGTATTCAAGATCTAGCTAGTATATAATTGATGTGGGACTAAATATATATTTGCATGGTCCTCACATATTTTCTCTGTTTAAGCTCTGGTATTTTTGCCAGGCTAAGGATCCAAATTTGTTCAAATCTAATCATAAATACTACGATCAACTCGTAGTCAATTTCAGTAGATCCTTGCTGTAGTGTCCCTAGTCTACATAGGCTCAGATTAGATTCACTCTGATACTATTTGTCACAACCTAGAAGTTCACCCTAAAAGACTACCTGGAAGATATTATTTGGATTTTTTGGTTCTATATAAGTATCCAGAATCTACCTAATTTATAGCCAATGTAGGAATACACGCTTACATGGTCCTTACAATGAGAATAGTTCAGTTGCTATGTGATCACAGAATCTCCCGAACCAGGCTAAACATCATAGCATACCTTCTTTAAACATCCCAGAATGATATTATATATATGGTGCAATGAAATGACACATGCTTCATATTTAGGCAATTTGTATGCCATGAAAAATTTATCTGAATAATTTCAGTTATTTAGCAGTCCAATGCATCAGAAAAAATATACCATTTCCATTTTCTCCGGCTGCTCACATTTTCATATATCATATTTTTTAAGTGAGAAGGCATTTGCATGTAAGCAAATAATTTTTTTGTGATCAGACAACCTAAACAAGTGATGACTAAAAACTGATCGTCTGCTATAAGAATCGATTGTGCATCTATTAGTAGAGGACAAACAATGAAATATAATATTAATAATGTTGTTTTAGCTAGGAATGCACACAGTTAACCTCTGTGCCAAATATTACATTATTCAGGTTGACATATCAGGTCAGTTTTGTTTTTTGTCCTCGTCGTCGTCGTCTTTTTTTATGGATATCCTCAGCCCAGGCCCGACCCTGCTTCCTGTTTGTCTGTTTGACAAGCAGGATTTTAAACATCCAGACTGGGGAAAAAGCCAGAATATGGAGGCAGATCCATTAATCAGAAGAAAGACTAGCATAAGTTCGGTAATTCTGAAATCACCACCATTCCAGAAATAATTATGAACATATAATTCAGCACATCTGTTTAGTGTCATAGACTGATTGATGGAGCAATCCTGTTGGCAATTCTATCAGTACTTACAAGATCATGCTGGAAGCTTATGATATACTCTCAAAATCTGCAGATTAGGGAGGATGTGTGTCAATTCTTTTCAACTGTCATCAATTAGGAAGTAGCTCAGTTTGACTCATGATAACTTTGCGTCTATCCCATCTGATGCAGTCCAAGACAAGATTGGGTAATCAAAATGGCTATTCTTTGGCATACATATTGTCTTCAAGGTCTTCTGCTAAGGAACTGTTTAACAGAACTAGCTGATAAAGGCCTTTTTCCCCTTTAATGATTGAACCAAAAGAAGACCCAGATAGTGTCAAGTGACCTGAGAATAGTTTAACTATATCAAATGTTCATAGAGGAACAAGTTGGTTCTGTCTTAACCTTAGAGAGTGAATGGTGTTTCATTAGTGGCCCGAAAGCCTAGTTTGAGCCATCTAGTCAAACAAACCCTAACAACTAGATTCTATGCAATGTTGACCAGCTTGTTCTAATATGTGATAGATCAAGTGGAAAACCAAGTTATGCATGGGCTGGCCAACCTGCCAAATTTAAAGTTTTTCAGGTTGAGAACCAGGCGGATTTATTGAAAATTCCTCAGCCCAAGCATGCGCATTAGTACTTTGCACACAAAACTCAAAAGATTACGTGCCATTAGTATTGATGATGTATGAGAAGGGTTATTTATTTCGTTTTAAGATATTCATTACTGAGACTGCATTTGAAAGGCACCTAAAAGGTACATGCACATGGAAGTGACCATTCCATTTGGAATACCAGTGTGGACAATTAGTGCCCTCCCTGTCTTTCCATTTACCCTAATAGCTTATGTTGGCCTTTAGATTTTAGACCTATTGAAGCTTCAAATTCCTCTTTTCCACTTCAACGAAGCACTAACACACTAGGAGCTAAATTCTTAAGGAGGTATATATGACTAGAACAATGTTGTAAAGCTCAATGGTGGATTGAATTTTTATTGACGGAAACTCTAGTATAAAGTGTAAAAACTTTTCTTTACAGCTTTTGCTGCACTGCGGCAGACTTTATTAACTATTGCTAGTGTATCCAACATCTTGCAGCAGAACGGTAATCATATTATTGTTGTGTATATATATATATTCTAGTTAAATAATTTAATTTTGAATTTTGAATACTTCTGTTATATATAATTCTGAATAACTACTGAAATTGAAAGCGAAAAATCAGTTTGCAAACAAAGGAGGTGCCTAAACTATTTGGATGACAGACTAAATTGTTCGCATGACAATTATTCAATTATTGGCACCACTCAAGCAGTTTTAATAACATCATCATTCCTTAACAGTGGAAATGCCTCCAAAACCATAATTTGTTGTCGTACCTGACAACTAATTACAATCATTTTTCACTTAGTTAAGCCTTTTGAGTGTATTTTTTTTGAAAAATTGGTCTGGTACCATGATAATTATGAGCCGTTATAACCTAGGAATGCACACTCATAAATAAAAATGGATTCACTTATAAGCCTTTTGAGTGTATTCACTTAGTTAAGCCATTTAATTTGGATCATGTCACTACTCATAAATAAAAAAACTTCGTTTTCTGCCATCTAGATTTGAAGGTCTAAGCATGTTCTTGTAGTGAAATATGAATCCAAATATGGCTTTTATATAAATACATGTTATGTCTCATGCAATGTGTATATAATGCTTGTGAAAGATTTTCAAATATGGTAGAAAAAAAGACTTTCAAATATAAAAATGGAGTCAAAGCAGGGTTGCCGAACCGAAGGCGCGCATATGATAAATGACAACCCGGTTGGTCCCACGTGCATGTCGTTCACGTGGGTGAGTCCTTGACGGTGGCACAAAAATAATTGGATCATTGGAGTCGTGTGGCACATGCACCCCTCATTGCGGGCCGTGCCCTAGTGAGTCGCACGTGCGACAGGACAGTATATATATTTAATACTAAAAAGCAGGGAACTCGTTTTCCATCTAACAATATATATACACACACACTATATGAAGTGATACTAAGACTAACAAGTTCCTCGACCTTCACCTTTTACTATCTTTTTATTTGTTTACATTCTGAAAAAATTGGTACAATGTTATGTTTGTATATTAAATCAAAAGGGAAGGGGTCTTATCATAACCGAGTATGAGACATTGTCTCTTTATATCATGCATGTGGTTGACAAATGCTAGTTCTAGAGAAGTAGCATCAACCTCTGATATAGGTTGTTGAAGCAATTGGGTAGCAAGTGCATCATAGCCTCAATGGCTGCTACCTATGCTTTCTCTGCTTTTCCATAGGGTCATACTGATCTCTTGGGATTTTCTATTGCTACAAATGATAAATTTTATGTTTTCAGCAAAAAAAAAAATGATAAATTTTATGCACCTTTGTAAATCTAGTTAGTATGGAAAGGACACATATCATATCTTCCTAGAATTTAGAGCATCACTTTCTTTACCAATATCATGAGATGGTTGAATTATAGTAATGTGTACATTATACACAAACAATTGAAGCTTGTTGTGTCATTTTAAAGGTGATATACCTTATATATATACTAGGCTTCTTCATGTTAGGAAGAGTATATATATGTCTGTAAAGTACTAAGCAATTAAGGAAGTAGCACAATGAAGCAATCGTTATCAATCACAAGGGTTACACATGATCAAAGATTGTGATCTCTAGCTTTATTGAAACTTTTCTTGATCAATAAAAACTTTGGGTCTCTATCAAATGTATCCGTTAATGTGGGTGGTGCGGTGTATGATTACATGTGCAGTCCCTATCTAACGATGCAATAAACTATTCTTTCAGTGTTGCATTTATCATTAATTGAATATGATATAGGCTCCCAAGTTGGCCAATGCAAGATGAAGATTAAAATATGACCATGCTTTCGTTTGTCAACTTAATTTTGATAAGCTTTGGGTTTGAAGTGGAACCATGATTAGGTGGGTTTGCTTTACTTTTCTACTCAAAAGTGATTTCTTTTGGATCTTGGTGAGAAGGGTACCTTCAACGTTATGTGTTTTAACTTGGTTGTCTTTTCTTTTGATTTAAATAATTCTCCATGGCAGTATCTTTTGGAAGTTATCAGCTTCTAGCTATGACTCTTTTTGATGCAAAACTCCTAGCTGCTACTTGAGAACCGTAGCCTACACTGTCATAATACTTTTGCCTAGCATATATATCCTTATTGAGATTAATGATATGGAGCAATAAACTTGCAGTTTTTTCCAACGGCTGGAGGGATCGAAGCTGTCTTGTGAATTATACTATTATCTAAAACCATTTGGATCTTTTTTTTAATCCATCTGATTTTTTTTTATTTGTTTTACTTCGTATCTCTTTTTTTTTTGAAAAAAAAATTAAGTTTATTTGTTCTATATCCTCTAAAAGATCTATTAATTAGCAGAAAAAGGGAGATATAGTTAACTTATCCATATATTATGCCAATTGACAATACTAGAATGTTTCATTCTAGATGGTAATGAGTTGTTAGGCACCTATGATTTGTCTTTTTTATATACAATTAGAAAAACAATCATGCAATAATAGAAGTAATCTTAACAATTTTGATGACTATTGAATAGCTTTTAATGTTGTGTATGTTCATTGACATTATCTTTGGCTATGTTTAATTTGTGTATATATCTACAACTTATCTATATACAAATATTATGAAAAGGGAGTTTTGGAATTGAAGAAAATTCTCCTTTAATTTTGTCTATAACTTTTCCTCTCTACTTAACTGTAAAATATCCTAAAATACTGATTGTGTATATTTCCCCTTCTACTTAACATATCAATAAATTTTAACAAAATCATGGCAAGAAATTTGCTTAATTCCTGTATATTCAAGGATCCTCACTTATCTTCGTTTCCTTTTCTGTCCCAGTCAAATTTAAATTTGAGTTGATTTGACGTTGTTTAGGATTTCAGGCGATCTTCCATATCCAAAAAAAAACTTTGCTCTTTAACGGTCAACTTAAATATTTACAACTTTGAGAATTTCAGGTTAAAAAATTTTAGGTGAAGATTGGTTCTTATTAATTTAGTTTTATGCTCCTTTTCATATATCATTTAATTTCTAGCTTGCGTCGTGCATGTCCTCTTGTCTAGTATTTAATTAAGAAAATATGTGAGCCCTTGAACATTTGTACTCGTCATGCGGACACCTTCTTTGAGTCCACTGTACCCCTCTAAGGGTAACACAACACTGGCCCGAATCTCTCTAAGGATCAGCCTGACTTCACAAAGTACCTAGACCGACCATTGGTCCACTAAAACATAGAGAGAGACCAGGTAGAGAGAGAAAGAGTGATAAATAGAGAGAGCAAAGAGAGAAGAACTAGAAAGAGGAGAGAGAAAATAATGGAAGAAGAAGAGAGCTATGAGGGCCTCTCTCCTTCCCTTTCTCTCCTCGAAATAGAGGAAAGCCCTCTACGACACTCGTGGTTGGCGACCCCCAACAGTCGACGACCTACGACGGTGTCGGCGGGGTGCCATGCTCGGCAACGACTATCGAAACGAAAGATGAGAAGTATCAAAATAGAGAAGACTTTGCCCGTGATCAATCCGGCAATTCGCCAGCTAGATTCGAGGGAGGAAATAGTAGCTGCAGTGATGCTTGGGGTCAAGAGACATACAGCGACGACCGGTGCCGGCAACACCAATTTCATTAAAGAAATAGGGATTATGACCCTCTTAAATTGAGAAAATCAAGCATCCTTATGGACAGCTTTGGCCATGGTCTTCGGACACTATGAGGGATCAGAGGAACACCCCGACAACGAGCATTGACACCAAAAACAGTCGGAATATGGGTTTGGTTAGTCAAATCAGAGAAAACAGAACTTTTTTTTTTCAGCTAAAATTCGGCGATCACCGGTTAGCGTTAGATCTCCTAACGACCCCGAAAGAAAGAGGCTAGGAGAGGGTAGCTCAAGGGGGCCGGGATCTTACCAGATTTTTCGGCGATGTTTGGCCATTGCTGCAGCGCGATGGAGACCGAGCATTCAGAGAGAAAACCGAAGAGAACGTCGGTGATGAGCTCCGATCATGGGCAAAACTCCGATGTGGGAAGAGAGGATGGGGAGGAGCCTCTAAATAGGCTTGGCCGCGATTGAATCAGACCCGGAGTCGAATTCTATCTGGCAAGATCAGGAGGAGTCCTCTTCCTCTCTAGACACGTGCCAGGAGTCCTCTTCCTCTTTAGGCACATGCACGGCATGTGTCAGTTTTTGTGTTTGTATGTTTTGGGCCAAATTCAACTGGACCGGTCACATAGATCAAGCTTAATTCACTAAACAACCGGATATCACAAAACCCAACAAGACTTGTTTGTTCATTTCTACTCTCCTCCTCTTCTGTTCAGTTAAAACAATGGTCATGAAATAGCTGATTAGTTATTTGAATAACTTATATTCATTTCTACCCTGTAATAGTTTTTCTTTCATTAATGGGGCTTATCTCTATTGGAGAGAATATTCTACGTGTGATTATTGTCTATAGCTATAGAGGGCGCAAGAGCTGGTTGATGATATGTGATATATCATATCTCCCACATAGTAAAAGAAACAATGGAGAAGAAAGATGTGGGCAATTTTCTCACTATTGAATCCATGAGCAAGGCAATAGAGAATGCATAAATACTTGCTTACATATACATGGAGTATTTAGTACTTATAATAATAACTATATTGCATCATATTTGACGTTGGGTGTGCAAGGCATGCTAATATTTTACATATGACTCTTACACCGTAACCACAAAAGGCTCGAACAGATGGAATTGTGCATGCTATAGCTATAGAAGGCAAGAGTCGATTGACCAAAATGTGACAAATATCATATGTCCAATAGACCCCCCTCAAGTTGGTGCTTGTAGATTAATGACGCCCAACTTGCAAGTCAAACAATGAAATTATTCCTTGCCAAATGCTTTGATAAGAATATATGGAAGCCTCTCAAAGGCGGATTGGATGCTTATTCTAAACAAAATTGAATCCAGGTTGACTACTTCGAAGGAAAAATTTTTATATTTTGGAGGTAGATTAATTGGTCCTGGTTAACTCTGTGCGGTCTTGAATTCCTCTATATTTTATGTTCCTTTTGAAATTGCCTACCTGGTCGGTTCAAAGAATTGACACTATATGAAGATCTTTTTAGTGGAAAGGTGATAAAACCTCCGATGGCCTCTCTTGTAAGATTAGTGGCTAAATGTTGTCTTCCGAAGTGCGAAGGAGGGATGGGTATAAAGAATATTAAAGATTTCAATATGGTCTTTTTAGCTAAATGGGGTTGGCGGCTTCTTATCCCAAGGAGCAGCCCTTGGAAAGAATTTATTAACCTCACTTATTTTAGAAGGGTGAGGCTTTCTGGTTCTTGGAAATTGAAGCGCAACTGTTCTAGAGTGTGGAAAGGCATTATCAACAGTTTACCACCTTTTTGGAACAGGTTGAATTTTTCAGTTGGCAATAGATCTCCTATCCTCTTTTGGAATGACACTTGGCTTCTTGATAAGCCACTGTGTGCTAGAATTTCTCTTCTCTTCAATTTATATAGATTTAGATCTGCTCATGTGGTTCACTTCTTTAATCATAGATATCTAGCAATTGGAACCTAAGGCTGGGCAAAGAAGGCATTATTCAGGTTAATCAGCTTCAGGCTTTGCTAGCTTAATTATGTGCTGACTTTGCCCATTGATCACCATCGCATCACTGTATCGTTAATTTTATTAATGCTAGAGGGGTAAAATGGGATCTTGCTATCTCTCTTTGGAAACTAAAAGCTCCTTCTAAAGTGAAGTGCTGCATCTTGTTGTGCTTGCTCAACAGGCTTAACACTAGAGGCTTTATTATGAAAAGAACTGGAAAGTATCTTGGAGGCTGCCCCCTTTGAATCTGTTTCTCACATATTCATCACTAATCCCTTTGTGTCTTCTATTTGGAAGCAGATCTATAGTCTCCTCAATGTACCTGAGCCTGAAGGAGATTTTAGAGCACTTTGGTGTAATTGGAGGAATTCACACTTTCATCAGGATGTGAAGCCGGCTATCTCGATCTTAACTGTGGCCATTGTTTTGATTTGCTGGAAAGAAAGGAACTCCCGTTTCTTTCTCAATGCTTCTTCCTCTTTGTCTGTAATGGTTAGCAGGATCTTGCATAATCTTAACAATCAGTCATTCTTTGGTAATCAGCAGGAACTTTGTAATTTCGGAAAGCAGAGAGAAAGTGAAAAGGATCCAAGGCAATGTTGGCTAAGTTACATCTCCTGCTGCCTCTGCAGTTGGACTTCTGTGCTGTTTCTGCATGCTTTCTGCTGTGCTCTGTTGTTTTGCTTTTCTGGAACTGGAACTAGATTGGAGCTTTTTTATCAGCTGTTGTTCAGCATCTCCTCAGAATCTTGTTTGAGTGTTTTTGCTTCTGCTGGTGTGGTTTTGTGCCTTGAGCTGAAGCAGATGTATATATTTGGTTTCTTTGATCTGCATCAAGTGATCAGCAACTATTCATCTGCTCCATTGTTTGCTTCCTGACAAATTGAAGGCATCCTTTTTGGATCCGATTTTCTAATTTGATCTGAGTTCTTCCTTTGTTGAAGAAGGAAGTTTTTCTCTCTCGTTTAGTAAAATCCTTTACTCGCAAAGCTCACTTTCATCCTGTATATATCACAGAGTATATCTTGTATATTTTGAACTCTTTTATCTCAATAAAAGCCAGTGGCTAATGGGATAAACTCCCTTGGTCTCTATAACATCAAAAAAAAAAGTGCTTGGGTAAGAATATCTCTTCGGTCATGGGAAAAGACATGATGGACTCGTTTAGTTCACTAGAAAAGGAGGGGTAGTGGAAGTGTAGTCAACAGAAAAATGAAAAAATAACTCATGTTTGGTGAGAAATTTTAAAATTGGGAGATGGAAAAGTAGTATTTTGATGGGAATAACTTTCGATATGTTATGAGAAAGAAAAACATAATGTAGGATATAGAAAAGTCACTTTCCCACGATTTGAAAATTTTAGTAGTTTTTATTTTTTCGAGAATATCTTTAAGCCATCATTCTAAATGGATCATACTAAAATGGATCTTACTAAAATGGATCAAAGTTGGTCTCTTCAAAAAGTTTGGAATGTGTATAGCCACCGCACATAGCTAACTCTGCTTCAAACCCAGAATGCTCTTTTGACAATGATTATTTTAAAAATAATTATCGGGACATTATGAGAAGGAATGACTATGAAGGTGTTGATAATGATCTAATTCAAGCATTCCAATTTCGGTGAAGCTCTAGTAGAGACATTCATGTCTTAATATTCTCCTTCGATTGATACTATTAACGTTGATGTTTCAAATATTGTAAGTGAGAATATTATATTTAATTTTAAGGCATAACAAATATTTTACCCAACTTTGCCCAAAAAATGAATGCTCAGTCAAATATAAGTTACTTTGAAAAATGTGTTTTATATGTTATTTTCTATAGTCAACCAAATATGCAAAAATCCCTTTAGGTGTCATAGACCCAAGTATCAGCTTTTTAGAAAATATATTTCAGTGCGGTAAAATTTTTCTCGCGAACCAAACAAGTCTGATGTGTTTGAATAATCTTAGCTCAAATTATCTAATGAACAAGTGGCGTTAACCATAGAGTGATATATATTCAGCTTGAGAAGAAGATTATGAGACAGAATACTATATTTTAGATTTCCAGAGATAAAACTTTCTTCTAGAAATATATAACTAGTTGTAGAGCACCTTAGATGACTTGATATATTCAAATAAAGAATAGTCAGGTTGTGATTGTCGAAAACCAGCTTCAAAGAGAGCAATAGAAAATTTGGCAAATAGTTTCTGGACGCTTGCTTGTGTTATGAGCATTGAATTGATGAAATGACTAGCCTTGTATTGCAGCAAGAGCAAGCCACGAATGATAACTAATTTAGCTACAGAAGCAAAAATATCATGATAATCTAGGCTTTCTTTCTTGAGCGTATCCTTTTGCAGCTACACATGCTTTGTAACGCTCTAGATTTCCATCTGCTTTGTATTTGATTGGATTTTTATTGATAAGAAGAGGCACAAGAGTCCATGTCTTGATTCTAGTGCACGTATCTCAGCTGCCATAGCTTTTCTCTAGTACGGTACTTTAGCTGCTTCTGCGTAATTTCGAGGCTCGGTTTCGGAAGATATGGCAGCTAAGAAAAACTTATTATGAGTAGCAAAATGATCATAAGATAAATAGAGAGAAACGGGATATTGCGTACGTTGCATTGTGGACTTTCTGTGGAGGAAGCTGTTGGGGATGAGTTATTCGCAGTTACAAGAACAGTTACAATCAGAAGGATAAGGTGGTTGAGTCTGAACATGATTGGAAAGATGAAGTGAAGCAGTAGTAGAATTTACAATAGGAATTAGGAAGGGAAGTAGTGTCATTGATGGAATGGAGATGGACTGCATAGTAGGGGGTTGGTGTAGGGGTTGTTGAAGTGGAAGAAATGAGGAAAGGCTCTGATGTATCATTGTCCAAAATAGGATAGGAATAACATGGGTTGGAAGAACACTTGGAATAGTGAAAAAGGAAATATATTCTCATGAAACTGTACATCTTAACTGACAAACATCTGTTTGCAGAAAGATCAAAGACTTTGTAGCCTTTTTCGGCTAGAATGATAGCCAAAAACGACACATTGTCAAGCTCAAGCATGCAACTTATGTCTGTGATTGATGTTACATGTATAACATAGGCATCCAAAAACTCTTAAATCCTTGTAGGTAGGAGCAGAGCGATCCTTAGGTAGGAGTAAAGAATCTTTTTTTCTTTTCTTTTTACTAAAAACAAAAGTATCATACCAAATGTGTACGAATACAGCCAAGAGAGTAAAGAAAACAAAAATTTCGGAGAGTACTCGGCAACTCCGCCTCACCCATCCATAAGTATCCCCTTGAATGGTCAGCAATAAATGAAGCTGCCTAGTCGGCCGCCCCGTTGGACTCCTGGTAGATATGCGTCGCCTGAATGGCCATCCCATCCCGAACCGTGGCTTGGATATTTCTCAGTAATGGGTGGTAGTCGCCGATCCCTCTAGAAGTCCGTAGAATCCACCCAATGATCGTCCTAGAGTCGCCCTCCAAAAGGACCAACCTCGCCTGCAGGGCATGCCGCACATAGCACAGACCAGATCAAGCCGCTCTCAGCTCTGCCGCAGGCACCAAAGTATTAAACAACTAACAGTCCCCAGCAGCAATCACCCTGAAATCAGGGCCTTTGACCACAAAGCCCACCCCTCCCCTCACGCTGCCCTGCGACATAATCATCGAAATTAACCTTGAGAAAACTTGAAGGTGGGGGCTCCCAGGTGAAAAACACCGTACGGGGCACTCTACGAGCAGAAATAGAGCTCCAGATGTTCCGAGCTATCAAAGATCTATCTGAATAGTCCACTTGAGAGACCTCCACAGCTAGCAGCCTCACCCTCTCCACCACCACTCCCGGAGGGGGGCTAGACTCCCCGAACGTCCATACGTTCCTTGCGAGCCAAATCTGGTATGCAGTGTAGGTCGCCCGCACCGTCTACTAGACTGCGGGGCACCCACCGAGCGTCTCAGGCTCTCCATAAAGGACGCTGCATGGCACCAGAGCTCCATGAAAAATCTTGCTCACCTCCAGATCCTCCTAGCCCGGTGGCACTGGGAAATAGCATGATCAAGAGACTCATCTGTCAAACACTCAGGGCACTGGAGGTAGATGTCCATGCCCCTCTCAGACAGTAGAAGCCTCGTTGGTAGCCTACCCCAAGCGACCTTCTAAAGGAATAAAGCCATCTTGGGATGCAACCCGAGCTGCCAAATCCAATCGAGGTCCACCACTCTTATGTTACAATCATACAAGACAAGAGCATATTCCATAAACATTTTCTCAATGGATAAGAAATGATTGTTTTAAACTACGGCAGGAATATGTTCCATGTTAGTAGAATAATTTATTTCATATGGATCATAAGATATTTCGAACATGATGAATGCTTGAGGTTATCACTTGGAATGTCCCATCATGCACGTTGGTTAAAGCCTTAATGATGTTTATTTTTGGCTAGAAACATCTTCAAACAATAGAGATTAAGCATGATAATGTCTGGAAAGTAGAACTAGAAGACTTGAATTCCCCTATAGGAATCTCATCATTCTGTTCCGCCTAGACACTCTATATATGGTACTTTAAGATCTTAAGCGGGCAATATATATGTATATATATATTGAGAATAAGTGAGAGGAAAATCCCCCTGCCATTTTATTAAAAGAAATAAAATAATGGAGGACTTATGAGGCCATTATGAATTCTTCTTAAAAGTCATTTAGTAATTAGTAAGAGGAAATTTGAGGGTGTCTAGCTTCATATATAATCTGGTGTTTGTAATGATTGAAAAATGCTCAGTATTGGACCAAACTATCAAAACTAATCCTTACCTCCAAAGCTAAGTACCAACTTTTCTAAGAACAAGGAAAAAGAGAGAAAAAAAAAGACACACTTCAATAAGGTCCACCTCCATCTCCAACATTTTCAAATAGATTTTGGTCTACAATATCCAAATATTAGTCCAATTCCATGGTTCATCCTTGTCAATATTTCCAAAGATATAATGATACTGGATCTAATTGGACCTAGCATGAGATGTACACCTTTCATCATTACCAGCTCATCCTATTAACAAGGAGAGTAGCCTTGGTTCAACCTTCTCTTTTGGCTGGTGTGATGTATCCAACCCCAACATACAATTCAGACATCCAATTCATAAAAGCAACCTCATTCATTATTAGGTCCACAGCATTCTTAGTGAACAGAATTTGTACTTCTGAGTGTTTTGCCTATAATCACAATATGCTAGTCAATTGAGTAAGTTGATCATCATTAGCAACATCTCCTGGTGAAAGTTTTGTATATGCAACAGCTCCCGGCCGTTAGAGTAATACCAGTTAACTGCAATCACGTTAACTGGTAATTTGGTAGTAGAACCCAAGCTTTAGATTGATTTCTTTTTAAGTAAATCACTCGTAGATTCTTGCAAAATATTTTACGGGAATGACAATGATAGTAGTACATAGATTAGATCATCCATAAAAGTTAATTTGTTTATACTTTTCTTTATCTTTTCTTTTTCCATGTCCAGGATAACATTTAAAAATAAACTTTTTGGTAAGATTTCGGTAGTATAATCTAAACTAGTTCTACAGACTGTAGATATACCTTTTTCCCTTTACTGTCTAGTAAAATATAGACTGTAATAATAGCATTATAATAAAACTAATAATGCGTTTTAAATTCTAACATAAAGGTTCTAGACAGTCATTTTGTTTTCTGACACACAATCATCTTAAGCAACCGTAGCTTCATCTTAGACCGCAACATATTCTAATATTTGACTTCACAATGTTTAAATTTGTTATTATAGAGCAGACATTTCTCTTTTGATGGATATATAATAATGTTGACAGAGTAGTCACCTAGTCTTTTTTTCTCAATCCTTCTCTTTTTTAATCTGCGTTTTTCCAGGGTGGCTAAAACTTAAAATATTTTTCAAAAAAAAAATCTAAAAAAGTTACTTTCCTGTACCAGCATCCAGGGTGGTTTGCATTTATCTTTTGTATTGTTGTGTCTTAAGGCCCTGAGAAAGTTCTCATTATTGAATGATTGGATGGAAGAAACTTCCCTAAGTTTAGTCATTTCAATTGTCCATATACATCATAGCTTATCAAGGAAAGGACATTTGGCATAGAAGAAAGTAGCACTTCTTAAAAAATCTTCAATCACCACGACTATCGAGTGCTCTATTTTAAAACCTATTTTTGAATGCTCCAGGAGCAATTTAGAATGATTTAAAACCTAGTGAAGAGTGACCAAGTTTAACTAAGCAATGCCTTCTTTGAAGCATTATAAACTTCATATATTATATGAAGTCTATTCATTCACTAATTTGTGAGAGGATGAACAGTGCCAACTTGTCACATTATGAAGGCAGAAAAACCAAAGGGGTAATTAAACGAGATGACAGTGAAGCCCTAACACTGGAAAATAAAATAAAGAAAACTTTTCATTGGCTTAAAATCCCCATATCATCAGACCGACTCATCTATGCATTGTTCGAAAATACTAATGGGACTAGATTTCAAATAAAGGGATCAAGCATCCACATCAAGACCTAGGACCTTTTATGGTGCCACTTTTGCACGTACGTTCAGTCCGATACTACCATGGATGGCCGCCAAGTTATCCTTATTGGAGATAGGCAGCTATTCTTCATCATTATGACGCGCTATATATCACACTAATGATACCTTGTTGTATTCTAGGAATGAATAAGAGTCGTCCATCTCTAAAGTGGATGACATAGACTCTATCTACTATAGTACAGAACTCTACAATGCAAAAGCTACAAACGCAGAGGATCCAAACTCCCATATCACAAAACAAAGCTTGATGGTTCTCTTGATGCAACCTTGTTTCATGAGAACTTGATTTCTTCACTAGTCAAAATGTGACATCCATACTATGCCATTGCTTGAAAGTGACATCGGCGGTTGAGACCAATAATTCCATTGCTTGATAGTGACATCGAGGGTCGAGACCAATAATTCCATTTTCTAATGGCTTTCTTAAAGCTTAAGTGATAAATAGATGCAAGCCATCCACCATGAAACTTCCACCAAACTACCACTTTGGCCCCGGTCATCTGCATCTCGTGAACAGGTCAAAGTGGTGAAGGTAACAATGTGCTAATGGCCTCGGGTTGCTCGCTGTCCATACTTGTCTGGTCATGACCATTTTTCAAGGAACAAAATAGGGATCATGTTGCATCCACTTCCACAAGGCCCTAACTCCACTCACATATAGCTTCCATTATTTAATTTACTAGTCTTTGTTTATAGGTGCGAAGATCAACATGCACAAATGTACACCTATGGGAATTATGATGATTAATCATCAAAATTTTATACTCCACAATTACCTCTATGATTTTTTCACATTACATATCCATTTTGTCTATGCTTTTAAAATGACCACATATGATTAATATCTTAGTTAAATAGAGATGCTTAAGGAGTCGCTAGAAACCTTAAAGCAAGGGAATCTATGGGCAGCAAACAACACTAATCCAAATCCAACTGCTACACTGCCAGTCTTTTATTTTTATTTTTTTATCTTTCTGGCTCTTTTTTTTTTTAATTTCTTAGATGAAGTGCGAGGGCAAGCTACCATTGTTTGTACATGGATAGTATGTCTACATGGGAAATGGATAAGGAAGTACACCTTCATGACAGATAGTTTCTTAAGCTCACCGCCAGAAGCTGTGATTGCATTCAGGCTTCAAGAAAAGGTCAGGGCCCAGGGCTGAAGGGAACAATGGGAGGAGCGGAATAGTACGGCGGTAGGCGGTGATCGTACTGTGGGCGAGCTGACCGCGATGAGGGCGACAGGTGATGCGTACGTCCAGTATGCTGACGTGGCGTCGGGTGATTGGTGGAAAGAGCAGAATACAGGTCGGATTGGAGTAAGCGGGAAAAGACTGGCTCAAGGCGACGTTCGTAGTCAGAGAGCTGGTGGGAAACTACGGACTTTTATGTTCGTTCTATTTTGTTGTTCCTTTGACAGTTTCACCCCTTTCGAGCTATAAATTTATATTCTGGCCTTTTTGTCATATTCAAAGTCTCAAACCCTAACTTACGAGTTAGGTTCTGGTGGTACCCACTAACCGGGACGATAAACTCTCCAATATTTGAAAGAAGTTAATTGATAAAGTGGTTTGTGTTGACAGCTTGAAATATAAGACAAGAATTTGATTGCATTCCAAATAATCTGGTACTCGATAAGGTTTCCACTCGTCCTAGTTCTAAAAAGTAAACATAAAAATTTAAAATGTGAAATACCTGGTCGCATGTGATTTGCAAATTAGTACGGGATAATCTATGATCTTGATTAGAACTTACTTTGAATCACATAAGCAATTCGAAATCACAAAATAGAACTCTTGCAATCATCTAAATTTTTTTGGAACCAAGGAAGGGTCGGAATTGGGTATTAGTGTTCTACATCAAATCTAGTATATAGTCTCGACTGACTAGATTTAAATGGACCTAATTTCATCAAAAGATTCAAGTGATAATGTAATTAGCATCACCTAACCAAGGTACTCCCCAAACATTTGATTGGCCTAAAGCAAGCAAGACCAAATTGGCAGGCTTATAAATTTAGAATCTCTGGAGGACTGTTATAAGCATACACATACAACTGCACCATGTAAGTTTACCCTGTTGTTATTTTATCTATTATTCTTTTTTAAATCATTTTGGGCTATATTGATTGGGTAGATGCTCTTTTTCTCAACAAGAGCTGCTTCAGTTTTATATGTGATGATTGTATCTTTCACACGAAAGAATGATTCATGACCTTAACTGTTGGATGGCGCAATTGCCACTTTAAGATCTGTACAAATGGATGGATAGAAAATATTAGAATGCTTTGAGATTTGTGCAATTTGCAATCAATGGTTGACATCGTGAAAGAAGATCAATCATTCTCTTGCGTGAAAGATGCAACCTAAACTCGAGTTTTGCAGGCAGCTCTGAAACTCATTCCCAATGAAAGCGACGATTGCTTTAATGGCCGACAACGCTACAATGGCTCATGCCTTACTATGCCTTAGCGACTACACATGATCCTTGCGTGCTTTTTGCACTCCGTAATTTGCCTCTCTACTCGGCTCCCACCTAGCCGGCTTGGCGCCTCAAGGGAAAGGCCCCATTAAGGTGTGAAGGTCTTCAAAAAACAAACTTAATTTCTCTACTCGATCCTTTCTTTGATTGTGTATTATATAATCGTGAGATACTGTTATCACCATCACTTGCATAATTGTGCATTACCGTACCATCATAATGAGCATTCTTGTACCTTACAACACTAATCACTTAGATGAGAAAATGTTTACTCCAAATATATACTAGACAATTTAAGAATTTTAAATTCTAGGCTTTTCATTTGTTTACTCATCAACAGAAGTTGGAGGTGTCATAGATTTGCATATTAATATTGTTAGCTCAAAGTTACTTTGTTCCTGTTGTGTTTCATGACCATGCAATAGCAAATTCAAATAAATGATTGGTTGGATCGGATGGACTCGTTGAATCCTTACTGAAATTTAATTGGTGCCGCTTGTGGAGGAAGAAAAGAACCTCAAGCATGGAAAGTTAGGGTGATGAAGGTCTATCTTTTACTTTTGCAAAGATAAACAATAATATAAAATGGTTAGGTGATCTTTTGGTCAAACAAGCATCAAAGAGACCCTTAAACTCAAATAGAGCCCGTAGGAATCCTCCTAATACCATGGTTTAGTAGTCCTTTATCATCGCTATTAAATATTAAAATATACCACATGTAAAAGAATCTTGTTCTGATGAGAATGGGAGGGCAAAGGAGGGGGCACGCTGTTACGACAAAGAATGGGTCAAGCTATGTGCATTAATCTGTTCAAATAGATCTTACAAGATGATGCATACACTGTGAAGGTAATCACTATCGGATGCAGCTCAAGTCTGCTATGTAATATAAAGCTATTTTCATTGTGATAATGGTTCATCACAATGTTGACTTTGAGATTAATTATGACCCATGATCACTTCACAATGCACCGAAGGACAACTATGAAATAAAAGCACAGGTCTTAATTAAAGCATAATATTTTAGTTCTGCTCTTAAATGTTTATGCTAGGTAGTAGGTACAAGCTCGATCTCCTTGTCATGGACAAAATTGAAAATTTCATCTCCTTAAATATATATTTGTTGGAGATCAATCTAGACAATCTTAAATATAATGACCAATTTATTAGATCTCCTTATAATTTTAGAGGTCATCTCTTCTACTCACAAAATGTAATCCAAGTATAGTTTATCAATGATGAATCTTCGAAAATTAAAATAGATGGCCTCAGGTTAATGGCTTTTAAAAAAGAACATCTATTTTAAAATCTACTTTGTTAACGTGTGGGGCGAGTCTTATCTATCTTGTTGGAAAAGCATTTATAGCAACAATGTAACCAATGTTATACCCACTTGCCATGGCATAAACCAAAAAGTGCGAAATCTATGAAATTATATATAATCAAGCAATAACAAAATCCAACTTTTTTAGAAGAAATAATAAAATTTAACTTGATTTGATGGTTATAGAGTATGATGTGATGCTAAACAAACATTATTTGTACTAGATGCCTAAGCTTGCATTTTCTATAAAAATAATAATGTGATCCATAGGTTGTGATGGTAAAAACACAAGATGAGTCCATATGCCAAATTATAGATGAAGTTACGATTCGTCCAACCTCAAACATACCAAATAAGGCTAAAATTATCCAATGACCCCGTTCCATCGGATGGTCACTCCAATCCAAATAACTACGGTGTACTACCAAGCTTGTGCTTTTTCTTTGGTACCACCAACCATGGCCATGCAACCCTAGCCACACACGCCAACCAAAGCAAGCCTAGCCAAGAGAAAGAGCGAGACGCGGGTCCCACCAGCCGCAGCCACCGGCCTCCCACTTTCTTCTTCTTAACCACAGCTCCCCAACTTTAACCCCTCTCTAACCTAGTTTTAATATAATAATATTTAATGTTAACCCTGATGAGCTTTGACATCACCATCACATTATATCACGTATCATATCGCTCCCCTGCTCCCTCCCCTCTCTCTTATATTTTATTGGTGTCATCGACTTCTAGCCTCTAGGCATTGCCCACTCCCTCCTCTCCCTTTCTCTGAAATCTGAAGCTCGCTTAAGTTCTCCTTCCTCTTTTCATTCTCCACTTTTTTTTTTCTATATTTCCACCCTCACCATAGGGTTCCATTCCACCTCCCACCCCCACCACCACCACCACCTTCGCTTTTATTTCTCCTTCTTTATTCCTCCCAAAAATATATATATATAAAAAAATCGCCCTTTTTCAATTCATTACCCACCCTTTTCCCCTTTTTTATAAAAAAAAAAATCCAACTCAACCGTTTTCTTCCCCCCAATAATTACTATATTTCTTTGGATGCCGGCATGGCGGGCCTAGATCTCGGCACTGCCTCCCGCTTTGTCCGCCCCCTCCACCACCGCCCCGACATCCAACTCCAGCGCCCCGACTCCGACGATTCCGCCGGCGGCGGTGGATCCGGAGGCGGCCGCGGCGATGACTCCGCCCCTGCCGCCTCCTCCGGCGGCCTGGAGCTGGTCGCTCCCCACGGGAACTCCTTGGCCACGGGGCCGGGAGACGTCGGCGCCCGGCGCCCCCGCGGCCGCCCCCCGGGGTCGAAGAATAAGCCGAAGCCCCCAGTTATAATCACCCGGGAGAGTGCCAACACCCTCCGCGCCCACATCCTCGAGGTCGGCAGCGGCTGCGACGTCTTCGACTGCCTCGCCACGTACGCACGCCGCCGCCAGCGCGGCGTCTGCATCCTCAGCGGCAGCGGCACCGTCGCGAACGTCAGCCTACGCCAGCCGGCCTCCGCGGGCGCCGTCATCACCCTTCACGGCCGCTTCGAGATCCTCTCTCTCTCCGGCTCCTTCCTCCCGCCCCCGGCCCCGCCGGGGGCCACCAGCCTCACCATCTTCCTCGCCGGCGGGCAGGGGCAGGTCGTCGGAGGGAACGTGGTGGGCGCGCTCATCGCCACCGGGCCGGTCATCGTCATCGCCGCATCGTTCACCAACGTCGCTTACGAACGGCTCCCCCTCGAGGACGAGGAGCCGCCGCCGCTTCAGATGCAGCCGCCCGTGTCCCAGGGCTCGGGCGGTGGCGGTGGAGGTGGCGGTGGGACCAACAGTGGCGGTGCTGGTGGAAGCGGGAATGCTGGGAATCCGTTTCCTGACCCATCTAGCTTGCCGTTCTTCAATTTGCCGCTCAACATGCCTCAGTTGCCGGTGGACGGGCACGCCGGATGGTCCGGTAGTGCTGCAGGCCGGCCGCCCTACTGATCACAGGCAATAATCATGGGAGCTTCATCGATCAAATTCATGGAAGCAGAAAAGGTTGGCATGAATTTATGAGGACCTGTGTGTACAATTACTCCCCCTCCCTCTCTCTCTCTCTCTCTCTCGTTTTGATATTTTGGTCACTTGGCTGTAGGTTCTACCTTTTATGCGTTCATTTCCCTCTGATCGATCACCCCATGTTGTTTGTTGTTTATTATGGGAACTCTAAATCTTGTTTTCATAAAACAATGGGTTTGAGACTGCTACTACATCCCTTTGCACTAGGGTTTTACTGTCTCTACTTGTAGTATTATCCCACCTTCTATATTTAAAGTTCCTTTTGAAGTTAGTGTGGATTTTGTTACTGATATTTGAGGCTTCTATATGTGACAGAATAAAAAATATAACAAACTAGGCATACGATGCACAGAAGCCTGGTTTTTTATTGCTGGGAGTTGTTTTAGAATATTGTTATGTCCAAATCCTTCCTAAGGAAAAAAGCAATCTTCAACATGACTTGTGCTTTCTTATATTATTTCCTGCAATCCCATTCTATATTTATTTTTTTGATAAAATTAGTATGGCTTCTATGAAGAAAAACAATATATATATATAACAAAACATAAGGTATGTAGAAGATTGGGGTTTATTGATAAGTGTTGTTTATATATTAGTGAGAAGTGGGTGCGGGAGAGGAGGGCATGGGAAGTGAATTTTCAAACTGACTTCACGATATTGTTTGAGTTGCGTTGATGGTATGATACCAAAAGAAGCAAATGTTGGCTCTTATATCCATGATATTGTTTTGTTGTTTCAACTTATTTCCGTCATTCCAAAGCCCAAGTTTCATCATGTCTCCTTGCTTCTTTTCCTTCAAAAGATTAAGTAATCTTAGACAGCACTCTCACTACTGTTTAATAATTTTGGGAAGTATTATTTATTCTTGCAAGTGTTTTTCCTAATTTTGTTGTTACTCGAACATTTAATATGATCAGGAGTGGGAAAATCTATTATAATATACATATGGCACATAAACCTTTTTGATATTTTTTTCCCTTAATGATCTGCTTCTCCTTAGAGATCGTGGTGGCTGCATTACATCCTGTGGCTAAAGCTAATTACACGGTGGGAGGTTGTGACGTGAATGTTCTTGTTTTTTCTACTTGCTCCTGTAAAATCTGGTTTATTATTGTATACCTTTGTGTTTGAGGCTCATAAAAACATCAAATCTGGGCATCTTAGCAAGAAGCAAAGGGTTACGAGGCTTTTTGGGTGCTTGATCCCTATCATCATCTTGACTGATCTCGAAAAAAGTATTTAAGATCTCCCAATTCATGCTTCCTACGTACATGATCCTGTACCTGTGCTTTTGACGCATGATTATATATATATTGTCTGTAAGATTCATCACTTACATCTTGTTTTCTCTATCCCCAAGTTTCCCATACACCATCTTCTTAGGATAATTTGCATTTAACTGAGGAATGTTCAGGTCAGGATTGTCTTTATGATATTATGCGTAATTAACAACTCTTCATGAGTGTTATTAACTCTACTGTGTTGATTTGGAGAACTTTTTGATGAAACCCTAAAAGAAGATAACAGAAGAAGGGCGCATGAGTGCAATTCGTACTGATCTCACCACATATCTATTCACATCTCATTAATGAAGATATTCAAGATAATTAGTTGTAATTAATGACAGCATTCAAAAGCCTACAATTTTATCATGGAGCAGCTCAAAGTTTCCTTTTTTTTTCCTTCCCTTTGATTCCTTTTTGAGAAGATGTTTTTTCCCTTTAATTTGTACTTGTCTTTCCTGGGGTGGTAACGCAAAGATTAGAATGCGGAAATCATGAGTATTTAAACTTATGCTTGAACAGAATGAAAATCCCTTAAATTATCCTCTTGTGTGGATATTACTTAATATAAGAAGTGAATTATGCCTATTGATCTAATGTTTGTTCTTCTTCACTCTCTTCTTTCGTCTAAAGAGTGGGGCAAATGTTTTCTTTGTAATATTAGAAATATAGAAATATGACCACAACAATGGAACACCTTCAAAGTTCCTTCATCCAAAGGAAGATCTAGTTCTGATAATCCCCTTTATTAGATTATTTTCAACCAGGTTTATCCTGACAACCATTTAATAAATTTCATAGTAAGAGTTATGCTTACATGGTGTACTAAGTTATGTATATATTTAACATGATTTTTTATTTTTGCTAAGGTAACATGTTCGTTTTAATGTCATTTACTTATAAGACTAGGAACATGATATGCGGTGATATATGCCTCATCTTGTTGTATAATTGATTTTGGCAGTTCCCCTTGTTAGGGTTTCAGATCAGATTAGTTCTAATTAAATTGCATCAGATAATTAGAACACACACGTTCCTGTGCCACAATGTTGTCCGGAAATCATACCTTTTTAATCACCTCTGAGGATTAGATGTTCCTCTACACACAAAATATTTTATTTTGCCTTATTTCCGTAAGATTCTTTTCAAGTATAGGGGAGTTTGGGAGGTTTTCTTTTTGTTTGTATAATTTTAGAACGCCTTAGAGTTAGGTACTAATTGGGCTTCAGATTTTACGGTAGAGCCTCTTTGAAGACTTGACATCTCTAATTATTTGTCTAGATCATTCGTAAACTAAGGAACAATTTGAATCTAAGAAACATCTTAAAGGTTCTTATCTCATGCCAGTTGACTAAATAAATGAACTTACATACTACCTTTGGATTCCAGACAAACATTACATAGCAATATCGAAGTTCCTATACAATGATTTACAAGGATTGCTTCTTGTTCTCTTCTTGATGTGATTCCTCATCATTTTTGTCTGGAGGCCTAGACATATCAATTTCTCCTGCTCTTTTCCATAAGTTTTCAAATCTGGTTTTTGAAAACAATCTGCCTCTCATATTAACTTTGCTTTTTGCCCTCATATATCAAACATACAAACTTATGTTCCATGGACTTCGATGGTTAGAATGCTTGTCACAATCTAGGAGTCAATATACATGAACTTAAATTCCTTTTCACCACATTATTGCATGTAGATTTGACAATAGGTCTGGTCTTAATCAATTTTGAAGTTTCAAGGAAAAGTCCAGAGCCCATTGAATCATTTTGTACCTCCCAGGAAGTTGGAGAGAACTTGACAGCCATCCTTTCTTCTTTGCAGGAGAAAATATATATGTAATTTTTGACTACTGCTTGTTAATATAATTCGGTCATAAAGTAAAGATCTAGTATTTCTTGATGGAGCATTCTTCATGGGAACCTACTGAGGATTAGTTTTGACAATTCAATTAAGTTTAGAAAGAAGGAATGTAGACCAAAGATGACACTGGACACTAGTCAAGATCATTTGAAACTCAATTTAGATTCCTATCTTTCCTAAGTTACCAGCATTTTGGTAATTATGGATATTGGATTATGAAAAACAACAGTAACTTTCATCGTCTTTCTTTTCCTTCTTACATGATAGCATTCGTACTGCACTGAAAGTCTTTCTTTTCCTTCTTACATGATAGCATTCGTACTGCACTGAAATCCAGCCCCCGCGCCCCCATCATCATCAAAGGGTCTTCTTTCTAATTATGTTGGCTAGTGCCATCACTATGCAGTTGCAACTAAATCATTTAACCGTACTAAATATACTAAAAAATATTGGCAGAAAATATTAATCTTATGCCCAACATTGCATATATAAGGTCGGTAGGTCCAGGCTCCTGCATAGAAATTAAATGAAGACAGTATCTCCATCAGTGCAGCAAAGATGCCTATTCCATCGAATGATATGATTAATTAATTTGCAAAGGTTTGCTGCCTTTTTTTAAGTATTTATTCCTACAGTGCTGCATTAATTTTGTTGATCCAAGTAATGTGATAGTGAGGACCAACTCAATGTTCTCTGCTCTCTTTCTACAAAAAGGAAAAAGAAAGTTCTTCTCCCTCTATAACGTTTGCAAAATATACACATTTTATGAGACTTGAAGGAATAGAAAAGGTCACCTATCACTTCAAGCACAAGAGATACAGGTGGTTCTATTGGGTCATGATTGTAGTTTGTGATGACATTGACATATACTTTATATTTATTCTATCGGGTCACTCCAAATTCTCAGACCAGAAGAATTAAACCATATTGTAACTATGTCTTGTGCTTAACCACAATACAAACGATGTCATGTGCTTAACAGTGGCATGTGGATGGTCCAAATGTACTGTTAAATTCCAGTATAAATGTGAGGACCCTTACCAGGTAAAGAATACCTTGAGGTAGTCTTGTGACAAATAGTCAACACACTTTCACATCAGTTTCTTCTTCGATCCTCGCTATATTCATTATATAGTCGTCTGCTAAATTCTTCCATCAACTTGAAGGGACCCAATTTTCCTCTCTGGCTATCATTTTCCTTTGCTTCCATCTCTCCCCAAAAGAAAATTTCTTCTTCTTATTGTTCATCTTCGAAACGATCCGTTATACTTGCACCTTTTGCATACCATTCAGACCATTAATATGAAAGTTTGCTGTCTTTTGTTTTTTGTTTTTTTTTTATGAAAGAAAGTATTATGATCCACCATTCATGTGATTCTTGAAGTCAAAAAGAAACTTAGCACAGGGAGGATCATCTGAAGATAGCTCTGCACTAAACGAGGAGCGTATGCATATATGGTTGTGCTAAGCATTTCATAAGTATTTAGTTCTCACCCCAGATAGAAAGCACAGAAGTGGTTTGTTATAAGCTATTCTAGATATTGACGATAGAACTCCTTAACGGTTATCTGATAATTATTACCCACATCATCTAAATAAAAAGCAATTCCCAGATGCCCCTTGAAGATGTTGAGCACAATGCCCTCACAAGACCAGAAGACGATCAACTCTTATAACATTCAAGTGACATTATAGTTTATGAAGAGGATTTAAAGAAAGCTATGCGCGTATCCTTGCAATTTGAATATGGAGGAGATCTAAGCATCTAAAGATGTTCCTCATGATAAAGAGAAGGCATGTTACTTTTTCCAACTAAATGATGATTAATTAATAATCCTATTTTGCTCTACCGTATTTGTATTCACCATGCATGGGTTATTGCATCCGTGTCCCACAGAAATATGTTTAGGAACCAAATTAAGTTATTCTCAGAATTGTTATAAGTTATCATGTGTTTTGCAAAAATTGATGTAACCTGTTATAATGGAATTATGAAAATTGATATATAAGCCTACATAAAAAGAACTAATATTGTTGCACTCCTAATGGATCATGCCATGAAAGTATCAAATTATTTTCTTTTCCAGAATTCGTCTAACCTAGCTGCATCGATCCTGATCCTATACTTACAATAAAATAGCATCACAAAATCTTGACACTCCTACCTAAAAACTTGTGCATAATGCACAAGGATTACTTAGTGGATTAACAATACTAGCATAGTTAGGACTTTAGCATTGCTTGAGAGCTGTCGTGCATCTATTTGAAATGCTAGAGGCCAAAATTTACATGGGTCTGCCTATTATAAGTACTACATTCATATGAAAACTGTAGTACATGTGCATTTGATGATGAAAATACAGAATTGTCCATCAATTAACTTATTGAACTATAGTGATTATTAAGACTAGGGAGGGCCCGACTTTTTGAGTCAATAAAGCTTTCAGTTAATGACATGCACACTGTGTAATAGATGCATTGGAACATCTCAAAAGATGATGGTGTACTACCACACAAAGAGGAAATAGAATGAATCATCAAATAATTGCTACTAATGTAGAAGCAACATATAGAAAATATGAATGGACGAATGCATGCATTATCATAAGAATTTGCAATTTTACTGATTGATAAAATGCAGTCATTATGTTATATGTGTGAAAGAGCAAGTATTATGATAGAAATAGTTATGTCCTTGTTCCAATTTTTGTTCATCTGATGATTAAGTGAAAATAAAGTTGCCACATCAAATTATTGTTTTAAGAACCCATTTTGATAATAAACTAGTTGATCAGCACATGCATGCATAGCAACTTAAGTATATTATTATAGGGAGATATCATATGCAGATATTACAAAACAAAGACTTTGATTAAAGGGAATTAACTGTATTTGACATCATTTAGAGGTCAATAATGAACATGTTGTGATTTTAGAGGAGTCCAAAAGCGATACCTCAGATAGCAACTAACTAAGACTCACAATAAAATAAACAACTCATTATGTAAAGCAACAAGCTTGGAATGTATGGAGGGGACCACCATTATAGATTAACAAAATATTTTAGAGATAATCTAGTATTTTTGTCATGGTATGGTAAAAATACAAACAATCCATTCGTAATTTACCTGATACTTTCACCATATTCAAAATAATGGATGGGGATGAAAAGTTTTTATATTTCACTATTGAGAAAGTCACTTAATATAAAATTATGGCATTGGCCATGTTTCCTTCATCATGGATGAATTTGCTATTTACTTCATCAAATCACTGGAACTTCTAAAAAACCATCCTATCCCATCAATCATTTAAAAAAATATCAATATGCGATTCTTTGTTTAACTGTTATGCAATCATCATTTTCTTTTAACTTACCGGGACTACCCAATTATTGGAGAAGAAGATGGTTTAAGAAGTGAGTTCCAAAAATCTTTTCTAATATAGCAAAAATTTTGAATGAAAGATAATGGATTTAATTTGTAAATTTGAAAATTATTGTTTATTTCAAAGAAATATTATAAGGGGGAAAAGAGAGGAGAAAGGAGAATTTGAGGGTGATTGGGGAAAAGGAGGGCCAAAAATGTAAATTTTGGTTTAGAAAAATGAGGTTTTGACTCATAAGCAAATAATCCCAAGATATATATTAATTAATTTACTCTATGTTTCTTAACGAGATGAGAAGAAAGATTCGTAAACATTCAAAAAACAAATAAACTGATTTAGAATCAAAAGGCTTAGTAACCGGTACAAATAAAAACAATAAATGAGCAAACAATTAACAGGGAGGAGATTGAATATATATCCTCCCCAAATTGATAAGGATTTACACAAAATTTTCTATCTTTTCCTTAATCACCGTCGCCTTGTCACAATATTTCTTGAACAGATGCAACCCCTTTATTTTTCTTGGACTCTTAATGCTACTTCACATGCTTAGGTAGATGAGGACTTTGATTAATTTACAAACAATTCCACTTATAAATACTAATTAACCCATCTCATTTCATTTAATCATTTTGGGAAATATATTTTTGTTTTAAAATTTTGGATTAGAAAAAAGATTGTGCCTTTTTCATCAACCGCCTCCTTTTTGGGGTGAATATTTGCATTGAGGTTAGTATGGAAGTTTCCCATATGGACAGTCCTCGGTGAAACTAACCACCTAGACTATACTACTCATCAAATTTTGGTTCATGGATGAGTGTAAAGATGTAATCCACAAATAATTAATTGAAGAATAAACAAAGATTAATATTAAAAAGATATTATAGGATTTGGTTTATTTCCTCTGTGAAGTAGGCCTAAACCGCACGGATTATTATAAGGAGTAAGAGCAGGAAGGGGGAAGTTGTAATGTTTTGTTTCTTCAAGAACTCCTCCTGAAATACCATCGAAGAGTGGTTTTAGTTTAGAATAATGAATTTGATAGAAGTAGGCTTTGGACACTATATGGATTTCAATGAGAGATTGCTAATAGGTTCTGTTCATGGAAAAGTGTCAATCTCGTGTTGAGATGGAGGGCTATTTATAGCAAAACTTGATTGAAGAATGAACTTGTGACCTAGTATTATAAATATGATAAAAATAACTTGTCCTGAAATAAATGAATAAGATGGTTCATGTGATATAATAATATTAATGTCATGGTTTTTTGGCATACATTAAGTTGGTTGAAATGATGTAAACTTTCATCGATTAACAAATCATATGTGAGGGGGCATATAAGGATTTAAAGTTTATCATATACTACTAATCTTTATCTTGGTAGTTTATAAATTCTAGAGATTACAACTTGCATATGGTGAGTACTGTTATCTAAGAGGCTGTTTAGTTGATAAGTCTTATTAACGACTTTATAAAGAAATCAAAATAAATAAGTTGTATAAAAATAATTGTTTCGTTGTTTTCATAAAATCTGTTTTGTCAAAACTGGCAAATCATAAATCTTGAAAAATGAGTTATATGAAAAACAGTTCTTCTCCTGTTTTTAAAAAAATATATTTTACAGAAACTATGTTTTATAGCTATATTTTCAAGAAAACTTATAGACACCAAACAATCATTAAGAAATTAAAGATAACTTGATGTAACAGCTGATATTTGAATTTTACTAAAAAACAAGTTATGATAACTTGCATTGGGTGGATCAAATTACGCAGTTGAAGTGTCAGGTTGACTGCAACAAATGACAAACCCAGTTTGGATGGAATCATGGGATTATCAAAAATGTTAAAGCTACGAGATTTATGGTGGTGGCTAAAGATTATGGCTAACTATGAGTAGGGTGGTTGAGTGATGGTAATCAAAAAGATTAGGCCAATGGCTAATATAGGGCTAGGGTCACGGTTCTATAGCAAGCAGAGATAAAATTATGGTTGGTTAACTTGTGCAGGTCAATAAAATTATGTTAGTGGGATAAGTTAGACCAATTGCCAGTTACAGACAGGATCATTGTAATTGTGCCAGGGTTGTGGTTTGCCTAACTTGACCACAGGTCCACAACAAAGCTAGGTTGTATAAGAAAATATAATAAGGTGTCTAGATGCCCTAGTTTAGTTTGTTCTAGTTGCCCTAATAATCTGAAATAGGGTGATCTTACAGAATCCATAACGCCAATAACGTAATGCTGCTCTTCGTGTCACCTGCAAGTATCTGACATCTCTCATTGTTGTCAAGAGTCATAATATGTAACCATCAAACTATAGTGTGGCATATTTTGAGACGCACCTAAGACCGCTAACATGAGATTAGTTTGGTGTTGCGCTGGAAATCTAGTTATAGCTAGCTTGAGAATTTAAGCAACCAAGTAAATGAAAACCAAGTTTGTCTTGTTCACTTCAATAATCTTTGATCACTTTCAGTAAACCTCATAGACAAAGCATCATCACTACCAAAATAAACCAATTTCCAGCAATTACAAATACCATACTGATCTTCCACCAGAACCTATCAGAGAACACATAGCTTGTTTGTTACCAAGATACACATCAATGAGGAAACACTAGAGGCTGTCTTGCAGGAACAGCAAATGCATGATGAAGTATAGCATTCTGCTCTCAACACTGGACATTAAGCTGGGTTTCTGACCAAACAGATTTGTCGACATGCATGAGAGCAGTCACAGATTCTAACATCTTATCTCATATGACCCAGCTTTTGTGATGTAACGAACCCACTCTACTGTGTTGTATCCACTCTTCTCCCAAACCTGCAGATATTTTGGAGAAATGAGGACTTAATTTTAGTAAGGTCCTAGAGCCACAGAAAACATATAAAGCTGCATTAATTCGAAGCATACCTTGAGAAATCGGACTCGTAAACCTGATGCGGTGAACATAGGAACCTACAAAACCAGCGAAATTCAAACATCAGTTTTAGAACATATAGTGCAAACAGCATGTACGCGGAGACCCCAGATTGATAAAAGAACACAAGTGAAACCAAGCTTCAATGTTAGTTACGGGATTATTTTATAAATTGAACATCCTATTATGCTGATACCTGCATAAGGAAATGTGGCAGTATATTGCTGAGTCATGATGGTGGATACTGGAATATAATAGGGCAACTATAAGCAACTAATAGCAGACTAAATAGTTCCACTTGGGCAGAGCAAATTTTACAGTATGAATTTACAGCGCAACTTCAAGCAATGATCTCATTTTCGCACACAGCAAGGACAGCTAAAGGTAACTGGCCAAAGAATTAATAAAGAAAACAAGAAAAGAGCCCCAAACGAAACGGAAGTTTCAAGAAAGAAGAAATATCTAACAGGAGGTAACTCAAAAAAAATCCTAAATGTGCAGACACATTCCGTATATAGACTTTCATGCCTGCAAGAAGAAAATACCTCTGAATGTTCCAACTAACTCGAGTTAAAACTCTCTTATAAGAACAGTAAATGCTACTTTTCATAATTATAATGTTGAAAATTCTAATAAGAAAAATGTGAGGTTCCATTTGTTCAATTCAGCATTCTTTGCTTATCAGATATAGCATGGGAAACAGGGTGAAAACAAGCTATCAATTTCAATCGATTGCAATGAACATGTGATCTATTTAACTCAGAAAACAAGACCAGAAGTGTTTCCTCAAGTAAAGAATGTAAGGTAATTTGCATTTTTTATCAAAAGACTTTGTACTCAAGATTTTACACAAACCTGAAATTCCATCTGAATTGGAGGTCGAGTCCACTGCTTTTTTTCTGCCATTGTAGAAATCAACTCAACCTCTGCGCTCATAGTCGTTTCAGTTTGTCCAGGAAATTTTCTTATCCTGCACATTAAGTATTTAAAAGTATAAAACAACTGATTAATGCAACATTTCTCTAGGCAGTGCCCACTTTATTGTTATAGCTCAAATAGCACTTAATAACTATATTCTAATCTATCAAATTTGAGCAAAGCCAACATAAAATATGAATTTAACATGTCCTAAAGAATTTGTCAGGGTAAAACAGAGAGAAGTAATTCAAATGTCTGGTGGAAAACTCATTTAAAATAAAGGCAGTCCTTGCAGATGCAGCCCCTACAAAAGCATCTAACAACATTTGTGATTAGACTCTCATGAAGGACAGCTCAAATTCTGCTCTCTAATGAAACCACATAGATGTGTCTACATAAAGTAATGCATCAAGAAAAGCAGTTTAATTAGTTCTATCCAAAAAGTGAAGCAGCTAGATGCACTACTCCTAGGAAGACTTGTAACAATTTGTACTCATAATTAAGAAAAGAAAAAAGAAAACTTGAAAACAAATTAACAAACTAAAATCTTAAAATCTTAGTAGCTGGAATCTTCTACCTAGAGTAATGCACCTGCTTTGGGATCTTCCCGGAATCTCAAATCTGAACCTACTTCCTAAACACTTCCTTATTAAAATGTTTCTAAGACTATCCACTTCCCCACATCACCTTCAATTCTGGAAACTAACTTTAAAGCTCTAGCACCCATTTATAGTTCTGATCACATCATACCAGCAATGCTCAATGCTCCAATCGACTTTGCAGATATAACATTTTTAAATTTAAAAAATGATGCTCAATTCCTCAATAGATAGGACCTTACTACCAAAAAAGGAAGAAGGTCTTCCCTTCCAAATTATCATGAAACCACTAAATGGATGGACTCCTAATAGTTTTCCCATCTTGTGAAGTTTGCAATGCCAGTAAATAACATCCCCTAGTAAAACAAGAAAACAGCCCACAAGCTCCATAATTTAAGTTCGAATACACCACCAAGGTTTGCAATTTTTTTTTTAAACACACACAAATAACATATCATTGCATGTACATAGAATATATGGCAAATTAAAAGGACTCAAAAAGATTTTGACATTTTGACTGAAAAATGGACAAAATGGAGCATTGACATCCAAAAATTATACATGTGTGAACAAATGTAGAACACTTACTTCCAAACCAAGCAATCAATAGAGGCATTATATTTGGCTCGACCTGATGTCACTTGGAAGCTTGCCTTGGCTGTTTGCTTTGGTACTGGAACCTTAACTACAACACCTAGTGCAAACATTTTTGCGCCAAAAACACTCTTCACCTGCAGAATAATGTAAACGAGGTAAATATGAATATAAGAGATAAGCATTCCTTATAACGTGGATGACAAACCTTGACATTGACTTCCATGCGTGTCCTACCCAATTCCTTGATTGTTGGCAAAACTCGGAATGGAAGATTTACACCCTCGGTAATACGGTACCTGAGAATATAGAATATTACCATTGGACCAAGAAAGAGGAAACAATCAATCTTCATGTATTTTGTCCATGGCACTTCTTTGAGATTGCCTGGTTATGTAAAATGCATCAAACACAGTCATGACTGAGATATCTGATTAAGATAACTATTCTTTTACCATAACCATACACTTTATCCGACAAGGCACATAACCTCTACCAGTGTATCGCATTTCTCTTAAATTCACTCAGTTTAGATTAGGGGGCAAAACATTTTTACATATGACACATAATAAAGCTAGATTATATGATTAACAAAATGAAGATGAATATCGAAGTGAATTTTGCATTTAAAAATATGTAAATACTGACTCAGGATAGCTATATGGAACAGGTTGACAAACATTTTGAAAATAAAGAGTGTGGCTCGGAAATGGAAGGACGACCATAACAAAGAAGTGGGAGAGTGAGGTGATTAGCATGAACAAACTAAGATGGGTGAACAGCAATTCTATAAATGAACAGAACAAAAAAAATGCCTGTGTTTGAATAAAGATATCATTACACCTCATATTCAGAGTTAGAGCAGGAGGTGTTTAGTTTAGGTTTTTGCTTTGATAATGCAAACTACATTAAGTTCAGGAGTGGGTCTAGCAATCAAGGTAGACAGTTTCTTCAATCAAGTAAACCACATCTAAAACTCTCGTTGAACATTTTCCAGTACAACTCTATAAACATTTTTTGTTGTGCTAATAATTCTAGACATGTTTGCCTTAACTCCAAATCAATTTTCTGAAACAAGTCCACAAATAGTTTTAGTATGAAACAGAATAACTAGAAACCTTGACTACAATGATAGCCCAACATTACAAATATTAGAAATCAACAAGTCATGCACATAGATATGACAAAAAGCATATGGCTTTAACAGGCTTTATAGCAAGAAAAAGAAAGTCTGCAAGATATTTCACAGCTTAAAGCTAAAAAAATGGTGGCCTAGGGAAAAATGCATGGTAGTATAATTACTTCATCAGCTCAAATTCACCATCAGGAGGCACGAAACTGACTGTCTTTTCTGAGTTGAACCTTGTCAGGTTTACGCATTGATGAAAAGTAACATCATCAAGTTCAATGGTCTTTCCACTGAGGAAAAAAAAAGGAATAAATATTTAGTTATCATTGATGCAAGAAGGGTCTATTGGCAAATAATTAAAACAAAGAGCCATAATTGCTGACAGACATACAACTTTAACAAACAAAACAAAATCTTATTGGAGACAAACCTGTAATTCAATGTGGCAGAAAATTTTAGTAGATTATGAGCAAGATAATGCACAAATCTAAGAAGGGAGTGAATTTTACATTAGAAATTTCAACGAGACAAGGAACCAGCTTTTTTAGATGAGCACATTCTCAGAACAAAATTTTGCAGCACAAAATGGACACTCTTTTAGTCTGTTTTAGTTCCACACACCAATTTATCACTTGAAATAACCAATAAATTTACACTCTGAACATTGACTCGGAGAGAAGAAACTTGAGCAGAAGAATCCTAACTATTAGGGCCAGACTTATTAAACCTTCGGAAGCACTATATTACCGTCATATCAGCCCACTTTCTTTCTCGCATATTCATTGGAATCAATTAAGGCATTCAAAACCCCTCTTTCCAGACCTTAGACAGAAATATGAAACACCCCCTTTAGTAACGTTGCTCAGAATTTCACTGTGAATGCCCTTACTGTCATGGCAACATGCCAATCTGTACAAAACCATTTATATGGAAAACAACCAAAAAAGTGTTTTCATAAAACTCGTCATTTTGTGTTTGTACAGAAATTTTTTAGTAAAAATCTGACAACCAAACAGCCCTGAAAGGTTTATGAACTTACCTTTTTGCTGGCCTGGACTTGAGCTGCGATTCCTTTTCAAGACCAATTTTGTCATTTAAGCCTAATTTTAGATCAGGCATCCCAGAGAGAAAGCACTTCATAAGAATCTTTCCAGTCACATCACAACGTAGAACGCTCCCTATATAACCATTAAATAACCAAATCAGGAAAAGTTTATCTTCAAAAAAAATATTTTTCTGTATAACAACAAAAATCAGGAGCTGATGTTTTTCACTGGTTACCTTTAGAAGACATAAGAAGATTAACACTTTCAACAATGTCCAAGAAAACCTGAAATTTACTAGCTTGAGAAAAATTGTATTTGTTATAGAAAATTCATAGCAAGAAGGTGCAAAATAAGACTCACCTCATTCTTCTTATATACAAGACCCTCACGTCTCCAACCAACAGCACCTGTAACTTGTAGTGTTGCATTTGGGACTGGCTTTTCTGATGGCTATAAACACAATGATAGGGCAATTATAACTTTCAAAAGCATATATAAGAAATAAAGCACACTATCTACAAACATTGAGAGATCACTCAATTTTAACATCTGACCTTCGATGAGAATGGAGAGCGAACTCCTTCTTGAGTGATGTAAAGCTTCAAAATTTCAGGTGAAAGATTTTGGGGATAACCAAAATCCATAATTTCTGTAGATTACGTCAGCAACATCAAATACACAAATAGTTACAGTATTTATAACATCAACTAGTACCAATAGTAAGAGTTCGAGCATTTTATCTTCAAAGGAAGCATATAAGGACAGAAGACAAGTTTTTTTTTTAATTAAAAAAAAAACAGAGACAGATGCACATCTAAAGTCAATCACAGGTAACTATCTGAACATAAATACTGAAAAAAGGAAAGAGGATAGCAGGATTAAAATCTCATTTATTTTCTCCTAAAAAAAAAAGCTCATTTTTCAGTCAACTGATAAAATAAGCAGAAAGTTGAACATATTGCAACAAAAACTGAGAGCATGAAACTCAATAACTGTAATAAAGGACATACAAATGCAGAAGATTAACAACGAAATTCAACCTTAGCAAATATAGTATAAAACTCAGCAATTTACACATGACATCTGTCTTTAATGCAACTGGCTGACATTTGCATCCGGATGGATACCGAGCTTATATTGCTTGCAAGGAGACTAAGATGACACAATTATTACCCTCTTAACCATTATAAAGCAAGAGACAAGATAATGCATACAGAGTTCCTAGGGGAAAAAAATTTAGAGGTCCATGGCATGCAGAAACTATCAGATGATTACTTTCAGTGAAAAAAAACTACAATGAGATGATGGTTACATTAAGGTTGGCATACCTTCAGAAAATTCATGAGCATAGACTCATCAGTGAGACAAGTTTTGGCATCCTTATTACCTTTAAAAAGGATCAGCCTACTGTCTTAAGTAACCATTACACATGCTAAAGATTGCTGATAGTTTACATCTTTTAACGGAATTAGGCATGTACTTAACTAGTAACCTTAAGCCAAAGAAATTGCACATAATTAGTTGTAACAGACTCCCTAAGTGGCTAACACTCAAGGGAACCGACAGGCTCTTATCCACTTATTAGTGGAGCTAAACAATAACATTATGAGAAGGGAGAAGTGCACTGCTTAATAGAACAAACTATGCGGCTTCCCTCTCACCTTGTTTCTTTTCTTCCTCGTACTGCTACTCTTTTCTTTCTTTTTGCTCATTTCTTTCCTCCGTTCTTTCATCTAGAGATCCCTTCTTATAGTTCCTAACTTCCTATTACCAGAGGCCATAAACCACAAACTAAAACAGCATCTTCTGAAATTATATGTCAGTTTTTGAAGCCTTAATGCCAAACATGATGCCAAAACACAATCCAGTCTAACTACTACATTTTATTCCTAATGCATGATTTTCATTTTCTTCACTTTTCTATTTTGGTTGCTAGGTCACATCTGTTGATTAATCACAAGAACTTGGCATCTCGTTTAAAAAATTTGCAACAGCCTCCATGGTTTGATGATGTATGCAAAGGTAATATCATGTTCCTGTGGCTTTTAAGTCCGTGTGCATATCCATATGCAAGTTTCATGATGCTGCGCATTTGTTCACATAAGCAGTTCTTCAATGAGATGGTATATCCAGAACAGAAGTGTTACATATATGTTCCATAGTTGATTCAATCACATGATGTTAATTGCTATCAGATAGTAGAAATGTTAAGGCTTTAAAACCAAGCTTCTTTCTAGATCATTCTGGGAAAAACCTTGTGTTACTTGAAAACATGTCATGCTTTTCTGTCCAAAATTTTCTGGGGTTATTTACTCATGGGAAGCAATCCAGTAGTTCTCTATGTTAATCTGCAAAGTAAAGAAGCGAACTTGCTTGATTGTCTAATAATGGAGTTAATGTCTCAGTTACTTTTTATCAGATTAAACCGATCAAAATTATCTTCAATGGGCTAAGTGAAGATCTTCTTGACCATGAAGAGCGTACAAGTATGCAAGGGGGTTGATATTAACAATGTTTTAAAAGGTGGTTGTAGAATGTGGGCAGCCAAATGACCAAATAAAGATCAAGCAGAAAACAATGACTAGGTGGATAGCATTTAAAAGAAGACAAAAACTAGAAAGAAGGAAAGAAATTAAAGAAAAAAAAAGAAGTCATTCAGCAAACATTTTGTATTTATTTGAACCGTATTTAATGACACAATATTACGTGTAACTGGTAAAATTACAAATTTTCCCTGAAAATTATGCAATGGTATTATTTAACCATTCATAAAGCATCAATTTTCGAGTGACTAAATGCAACAACTCTACCAACTGATGAATAATCTGTTTGAAGATCAACAATTAGTACAATTTGCTACTAAATAAGGTGTTTGGACACTAATGAGAAAGAAATAGGTTGGTCTCCAAACCTGATCTCCATGAGCCACTTAGGCCTTGGCTGATTGCCTGGGTACCCAGTACGTGGCCAACTAATAAACATTGTCTGATAGGATCAGCCCTAAGAGGGATGGGCAGGTAACGGCCAAAGCCTTGGCAGACCAAGCAAACACTTTCTATGACAGAGCATATCACAATGACGGTAAAATTGCTGAACAGAATCATGGCAAACTACCAAGTCATGCCATTTCTTTGGAGTTGGGAACAATATGGACCCCTCAACTGCAATTACATCATGTTTTGAGGGGCTACATGTACTCCGTTATCTGAACATATTTTTCGCTATGTATTAGTTAAATGCATTATAAACAACTTGTGTTCAAATATAAGTTCCTTAATATGACATTTAAAAACATAAAGCCAATCTCACAAGCAGGATTAGTTACGAGGATAATAGACATTCCACAGCCTGATTTAGCATTGTTTTGGGATGAGTCTTCAGATAAGGCAACATAAGTTTTGGATATGCTCGATCAAGACTTGGTTCATTGACATTACTAGGGATGAGGCTTGTTAACAAATACTTGCAGTATCGTCCCAATCTTGACTTCTAGAACCATAACTTCTCTAGTCAACTAAGCCGGATATCACTACCATGGACTGAATTTACATTTCTCCACATCTTCTTTCTTTAACCACTCAACCACCATCATGAACCTATATACTACAACCATGTGATACCACATGTGACCATTGTCTCAAGCTATTATTGTAGGCAACACTAATCACTGCCACCCAATATTTTTGTTATTGGCTGTCAATACCACCTCCTATAAATTGTCATGATATCTTCTAAAATAAAAGCAACCAATTACACTTTAGTCTTACCTTGTGACCTTCATCTCTTCATTCCTTAATCAAAGCCACCAAGGTCTACCAGTCTTAATTGTTTAAGGAATCAACAGCCATAACCACTAGAACAAGTACTCACTGACTGAGAGCTGCCACAAATTACTGCAATTTCCATAAGTAACTACAAATAAATAGTGATTATTAATACTCAACTACTGGACATACTGGCCTTTTAATTCCAGCTTATTGCAACCACTCTCAAAACTACCACCAACTAATCTGCCTACCAGATCCACCATTGCCCATGGCAACCTCCTCATCCATTCACAGCTGAAGTTGGTTCTCAAGTGCCACAGGCCATTGGTAATGACCAGAATAACCACTAACCTAATTTGACTACACAAGCAAGCAACACCCATCTATGCCCACTTAAAGAATATTATATGTTATTCTCTGAGAGTCATTAAATTATGCTTACACAACCTTAAACTTAAGCTACAGAACTTCAGAAACAAGAGGAGTACACTTTGCTGACAACTGTAAATGTTACAATAAGTGCTGACAATAATATAATATAATCCTATACATAGTAAAAATTGCAAATCCCATTCCAGAGCCTGAAGGAAAAGGTGAAGGGTTGACATTAAGTTGGCAGCTAGTCATAAGAAGCATGTCAAGATATGAAATGAATCCTCCCTACACCTAGTAACACATTCAGCAGCAACATAATTATTCCCATGCATTTAAGAAGACCGTGTCACATAAAGACAATAGCATCACAATCTTTTGTCAAAATATAGTAAAGACCCATAAGGGTGAAGCTATGTGTTTGATCACACAGATGGAGCAAGAGATTAAAGCATAGACTGAAGACATCACAATGCATTTCATAAAATGATGACAAGAAGTTATATTCACTGATTTAGTGGATCAACAAAGTGTGGTTAGCTGTCAATTAGGAAGCCCAATGTCCGGATACAGGCACAAGAAATACATGCAGAAAAATACAGTCTCTTAAGTGCATCATGTTTGTCACAAAAAATGTCTTAATACAATTGTTTTTCTTTCACGTGGAATAATGAATCCAACCAGTCAAACCAGCAGCAATTTCTTCTCTAACTACTGGTTAAGTGCTACAGCTAACTTCGAGTAAAATCACTTAAAATTCAACAATAGTATAGCTAGTAGCAGATAACAGGATGAAACCATGACCCACAGAGAATAACCATGGTTCAGATGCATACCATCAAGAAGCTCATAGATCAGAACAAAATTATTCCTGATGGCATCTTCGTCAAATGCTCCACCAAAATAAGATTTAAACAATGCAACAGCCTGTCATACGTCAAAAAGGTGCATTACTAATGAAACAATGTGATAAGGAAACTAATACAAGCAAGTTTTGGCGTTGCTTTTTTGACATAGTTGCTGGTGACAAGTATGGTTAGGGCAGAGATACTATTAACTAATGTATTAACGTCCTTGATACCAAGCTACATAATAAAAAAAGGGTCACAAGTAAAACACAATGAAATGGCAGACTCTGAAACAGATCAGTCAAAAATTACATAGCACAAGCAACATCAGAAAAGGAGTGAGATTAGGGCAGGATCTTGAATAGCAAATGATAAAGCTAACAAAGAAGCAGCAGCAGGAGACAAGAAAATGATAGTCGAATAGGTTACTAAGCCTAAACATTCAAATAGTCTTGTTGTTGTAGATCCCCTCAAATATTTCATTATGCAGCTGCAGTAGCAGTAGCAATCAACATTCCACACAAAAGTAAGAGTAGGATTTCTCTTAGGAGGAGTCTATTACATTCTAATCAATTGGAAGGTCCAGATGAATGAGATATGATGATTCCAACTTCACTTTTTCCACAGGCTCTTGTTTCCTTTTCATGATGCCACATATGTCCACTTCATTGGCTTCTTTTTAGACAAATGCATGGCACCTCCTTTTCACCCTATGTTCTTGTCACGGTCTATCCATGCAATGCTCCCACCTATCATATAGTTGAGAAAGAAATCTTGGTTTCCTTGATATACCTGTCACAGGCCCACCAAGACTGCCTTTGGCCTTCTTTCTCACAATTCCATGAGCAGTACCACCATCTACCTCTAATCCAACCTAGAGTCTCGGACTAAGAATCTATGGTAATATGCACTGGATAAATGGATCTTTTGAGCTGACCCAAGAAGTGCTTCAAATAAGGATTATGCGTTTTGCAACCAGTAAGTCCCCAATGCCACTCAAGCTCTTCATCACCATGAGTTCCCATTAAATAGCTACTTGTAGAGAAAAATGAATATGATCTAATAAGTCATGATTCCCGAAGTAGACTTGTAAGGATTTCAGGACCAGTTTTTGTTTCTTCTTTTCATCGAAATGATATCAAGTATGAGGTCTGGATATTAGTTTTGTTGCAGCAATTAGGCTCTATATTCTTTCGTATCAAAAATGAGGAGTTGTTCACCAACAGATGATGAATGAAATATGTGTATCCTTTCTGCATTCTTTTGAGAGAATAAAGTATGACATTTTTTTCTACATGGTAATAGCTGTGAAAATCTTGTGTCAAAAGACATGGTGAATAAGTTAAAGCTTCAGGTGGAACATTATCCCAAACCATATCATTTTGCTTGGTTTCAGAAAGGTGGTGAAGTCAAGTTAACTCATCGTGCAAAATTTCCTTTTTCTATTGGGAATTTTAATGAGATTTGGTGTGATGTGATTGCGATTGAGGCATGTCATCTTCTTTTGGGGCGACCATGGCAGTTCATTATGTAGATAGAAATATTTTTTGTGTTCTGCAAAGATGCTAAAAGAATAATTCTTGCACCCACGAAAGATGAGATTTCCTAAATCCAAAAAGAAGGGAAAGGCATGTCTAGCTGTCCTCCAGTTTTTGGTGATGCAAAGGAGAAAGGTGCTTGACGTGGGTGATACGGCCATTGTAAATCTTAGAAGAGAGAGGTTTTCTGCACGCAAGTATAACAATATTAAGAAAAAGAGGATTGGAACATTCAAACTTCGGATTGAACCATTCAAAAAATTCTAAAAAGGAATAGAGATAATACATATGTTGTTAATCTACTGACACGCATGAGCATCTCCAGATCTTTCAATGTTGCAGATCTGTACAGATATCACGAAATGAAGATGCAGCCTGGAGGAAACTCGGGGACGAGTTCATTCGAAGGAGGAGAGGACTCATGTATGGGAATCCATGTCAACCAAGGACTTACTAGTCCATTGTTTGGAGGACAGGTGTTCAAATCCAATCAGAAGTAGGATACGAGTAGCTGTTAGGCTTAGTTGTAGTTATTTAATGTTTGATTTATGGCAGCAGAGTAAAAGTTTGTCTTTTACCGTTGTCCAAAAGCTAGTCCAGTTTGTGTTTTAGTAGGAGCTCAAATGCTACTTGAGAGTGAACAGGATTTGTCGTGAGTAGACTAATGTATGTGTGTGATGCATGCATCCATATAAAGAGGATAGACAAAATATAGACCCAGAATTTCGGTGCAGGTTTACCAATATGCACACCTGATGATATGCACAGCATGCTAATCAGGTATAAATAAGATGCAAGGGTTTGCAGAATTGTTTCACATGTGGCAAGCTACAACCCAATGATTTAAGTATCAAACGATACTAGTCTGTACCAGGTGCACTTTACCACACAGGCAGAGAACTGTACCCAGTAGACCATCCAGTGCTGAGTGTCAAGACCAATGGATGTATCATACTGGCAGTCGATAGAGCATGTACCGGTCAGGTATCGATATGGTCTCCAAAACCAGTATTTGAAAGTCAAAACCTGTCCATCAGTATCTATCCATGTTGGTACATGTCATTTGACACAGGCCTATATGAATCAATATGGCCTAGTACAAGCCCTTATTATAACCATGAGCCTTGACAAGTAATTGGGCATATAGAACGCCTGGCATGACATGTTTCACACCATGCCATCTCATCACTGGCATGAGTCACATGGCACCGCAATCCTTGACACAGATAGATGAATTCACGATGCAACCCTGATCACTAGCTCCTAACTACACATTAGCATATCACGACACTAGTCAAATTGCAACCCAAAACACCCTTTAATGAAAAGCAACCACCTTTATAAAAATAAAAGGTCAGTTCTCCAGGTGCACCACCTTAAAAAGCCTATCTGATGGTGTTTATAGGATCTTGTTTCTAACACCCCCTTGGTACTTTGAGTATGATCACAGATCAAGCAAAGTCTTAGCTTCCACAACATTAACCATTGTTACCCACAAGCTTGGAAGCATTCATATAACATGCCCAATCTAAAGGCAGTACTTCATTATAAAAGATTCTAGTACTACATCCATAACTACAAAACATAATAGTTTGATACTATTGGTGAGGAAAACTAAAAATACCCCCATTTTGCGAGTGCTTTAAAAATCTTCATTACTTTTTCCATAATGCAGAAAAAGGGTCAACTGTTTCACTACAGTTTTTACACACAGTGCACATATGATGGGATAAGCTTTTCTAGAGATTTCTCATTACAAGGATAGCTGGCAAATGTATTGTTCTCTGATGTATCAGGAAAAACATTCTACTTGAAAGAATTGCAACCCAAGAATCTAAAAGGCAAGCAAATTATGGTGCCAAATGATATTATCGATGAAATGCCCCTAAGGATGTTTTCAAAGCAACCATACACAAACACACTGTGAAATACATGAAGGCTGCATTTTCAGCTAAATGCCAGATTTAACCAATCCTTCAAATCTTAACTACCAATTAAGCCCCTCTAACCTGACATTTTGCACAAAGTTGTATGCACATTCACATTTCTATAACACTATGATATCCTTATATTAGAAAACCATCCAAAATCCTGGAAACTTTTCACAAGAATTTTCTCCTAAGCCTTGACTGATCCAACAAAAAAATGCCCGTAAACCTGCTTTGAAGCAGCCTATTCTCTGACCTTCTTACCAACCACCGACAACTCCCATAACTAGTGGAAGCAATGTCTTCCTTTCCTACATTCCCTTCCATTCTTTTTCATTCAATTGATAAGCATCCGTTGCAAATACATCCTCTTCCGTCTTAGTTTTCTAAAGCCATATAAAACAATGGGTAATTCTTTTCCTCCAGCCTCAATGCACACAACCCTGCCTCAGCCAATTAACATTTGATTTCATTCTGATTTTAGACATACACATTATTTCTTAATATTTTCATCTCATCTAAGGATTAGCTGTCCCAACCTTAATGTTTGCAATCCACGTGATGTTTACAACAAGGTTTGAGATGATTTAAATTCATTATCAAAAGTGAAAGATTGTATTCACCCAGATAAACATGACCCACGGCAACCCAAGCACACTTGCTGTGATGCTTTAGTGAACTCTTTGTCCTTGTATTTTTAAAAATTACAGCAGTAAAAATTAACCATAAGGAAAGCAACACACAAAAACCTGGTCACCAATATAATAGTCATGCAAAGTAGAAATTTGATGGAATTTGCAATGTAAAATCAAAGCATGTCAATACTCATCAAATGTAATATGTACATATACATCAAGTGGGGTGGAGTTGGGGAAGGGAAGTACTTTTAAGATAACAAAAACTAGAAATTTATGTTGGTACCCCTTTACTACACCTGCTATGATGCTATTTTCGGGCAAGGGTGCTTGCATGTGAACTAACCATATAAATAGAGGAAGACAGGAGTAACAGCACTTTGAAATCGAAAGGCGGATACTAGGCATACCTCAACAACGAACTTGAAAGCACAAGCAACATTGGCATTGCTGCTAACAACAATCACAATGTAGACATTACTGATTCTCATGTAAAGGATAGAACACCCTCCAATTTGCCGAACAGGACAAGTACCAAGTTCTTTTGTCTGCATTATATGCATTCGGAATGCGTCCACCATATTGCCACTGGATAAGGCGCAATTTTAGAGAAACCATGCATGTCATTACAAGAAAACATGCAGTATAACTGATTGTGGTACATTATGATACAGTATATTAGGTATCTACTAGGCAGAAATGATAAAAGAAGAATCCAGATGATTGCTAATGCAGGTTTTTTAGAAATGATAGACCGAAGTGCATAAAACGAAATAATGTCAGAGGAAAGCAAATTGTTTGCAAATTAAATTTAAAAATTTAAGAATATTAAGGATATAAAAGAAATCAAGTAGTGTGGCAAATTTGGGGCATCCTAGCTCTATACTCCTATCACTATTGTGATTCACTACTTTAGAGTATAGGTTTAGAAGAAGTACACCACAATCCATTCAACTTTTGCTCCCTCATTATCAAATCTTGAAACAAACACAAGTTGATTGAGGAGGAGAAAGACAGTTGATCAACAGGTTTTCCCTCTGATCTCTTTTATTCACCTCGTTAGACCCTCTACATAAAGGCTTCTCTGCAGAGACAAGACCCAAAGTACAAGTTCCAACCCAAGATGTAACTGATTTTATAAAAAATAGGAGATAAATAATTTATTTCCTTTAATGCTTATAAAAATTCAAGAGCATCACTCTACAACATGCAGTACATGCGACATTATCACATTTTTTTCTCCTTTAGCTTCATGTTCCCATTGTGTGAATCTGATCATAATGGAGAACTAGTAATATGTGGCTATTTAATTAAAAAGGCCCGCGCTTTGATACAATGGGAAAACATCCACCATTCTTTGTACATTTATACAAAACATAAGGGTGGCATTCTTTGTACCAAAAAAAAAAAAGGGTTTCATTCTTCCCCTCTTTCAATTGTAGTTCACCAAAAGCCAAGTGTGGCTTCGAACCAAGAAGTCCGATGTTCAACGGATCCTTCTTTCCTCCAATTTGGTGAATAATCGGACAATTTTAATTCGTTCTTACATCATGCCACAAGTAATTCCGCATATCAACTCAACATTCTCCCAAAAAAATCAAAATTTTATCGCAGATGAGATATCATCAACGCCCAAATTTCATTATTACACCAAGAAATCAAATCAGACTTAAATCTCACGAACCATGGTTTCCAGAAATCGTTCTTACCCGACGTCATCGCGGTAAAGGCGGTTGATGAGGACATCCCCGCGAAGATTAAGGAAGTATATGGCCGACGCGGCCACAGGCATCTCTTCTGAAGCCCGATTTCCGGCACCGAGACGAACGAAGGGCTCCGGAACCCCAGATCACGGCGATTATAGCCCTATCTCCCAGAGAGAAGAAGGGAGAGAGAGAGATGCCAGTCGCCGGAGGAAGATAAAGATGGTTCCCTTCTCTTGTAACAAGAACAGGGGATCTCAGATCTAGGGTTTCAAAGATCGAGATAAGGTTTTCGCGATGCGACCTGGAGAGAGAAAAGGGAGAAGAATTGGTACGTGGTTCTGAGCGCGGTCGGAGCTCGGAAGTCTTCGTCCACGGTTCCCTTCGCTCGCCTCTTTCCTTCACCCACGTGCGTCTTAGATTACCCGGGGAGCACACGTGACAGTAGAACGATTCACAGGTTTGGCATTGGGCGAACGAAGCTGATCTTCACGTTGGGACGCTTGCAACAAAATTCTTTAAAAAACATGACCACACTTCCGTTGGTTACAAACATCTCCATATTGTGTTTGGTTTACCTCCAAAAAACCATCATCATTAAATCAGTATATGACTATACAAGCAATATCCACAATTTCGATATCGAATATCTTATCGGTTTAGTACAATATGGCATAGTATACTTCTGTACTGATCAAGAGTCTTCTCCCACTGTCGAAAGTATCAAAAGAAAAGGAAAAACACTCACCATTATCTCTCCCTCAAATAAAATTTCTTCTCCAGTTGTTTCTTTTTCTAACGTTAGATTTATTTAAGGTTTCTTCATAAGAATCACCGGATTTCTTGGCCTCGTGAGGATGATGCAAGTAAACTCGCAATTTCAATAATAGAGGCATTTTGATAACCAAAACTCCAAAATTTACATTTTCTCAAGAAAAGCAATTTCTTGAATTGGAGTTTTATCAATATTGAAAGTTGTCCTTTTAGGGTTTATTTGTGCCTTTGGATTAGCATTAGTTTAAGTTTAACTAATAAGAGTAACAAATAACCCCTTTTTGATAGTTTATCTACATGTTAGTGCATAGCAAGTAAAGCATGATGTATTATTTGAGAAAAGGTCAGTTTATAACACAAGTAGATAAGATGGAACCGTTTCAAGAAATGATGCATATGATGAGTAATTATAAGAAAATTGGAATATCTTGCATGTGAAACTCTTGCAAAGATGCATTACTAATATGAAGGTATATCATCATTCTCATCTTTTGTCTTTCCTTAAAGGAGCTCGAAAGTCTTCTTCCAACATTGCTTTCGTTCATTTTCTTTCTCCCATTTACATGCATCCTAGACTATAGGAAGAAGCACATACGAAGGTAGAATGATTAGCTATTAGAATGCACTAGTCAAACAAATCTTCATCTATGAACACTTATAATTTGACGGTAATATGCTCCCACTAAGCTTTGATCCTTAGTTCTTTCCCAAGAGCAAACTCATTGGTAGGAAAGATAATCGCATTCCAAATAGATCCACCACTAGATGGAAATAGGTTTACCTTTCAAGAAGCAATCTTTCTACGATACGTTATTGCATATCATTCATTCAATATGCAGCCGTGTACTACTAATGCCTGAACAGAATTATGAATCATAGAGCATGTCTTAAAAGTCCATTCTTAATAGAATGAGGAAATTCAATGTAGTTAAAGATAAAACTCATAAGAAGGCTTGTTGGAGACAAGGAAATGGGGTATTCCCACTATCTCTATCCTCACCAATCATTGCTATTGAGTCTTTTCACATTGCTGATAACTCCTATTAGTCCCTTCTTGCTGGTATGTGGCTCCTTCTCCTAGCCACGATGACAAAAAGGCAAAGTTGTTGTTGGTTGAGATAACCTGAATGAGTTGATTGACTCATTTAGAACCTTGATGTCGACCACAAGATTGCTCTCATTCTCAAATGAGCAAGGGAGAGATTGGACAATGGCAAGGTCAAAACTCTTGTATCTTGCTTTCATATCAATAGTTAGGCAGCTTTAAGCTTTTCTGCTGCTTGGGGGTCAAGTAGTAGGGTAGGTTTTTCAACACTTTCATAGTTATTGCTGTTATCACCTCAACAACAATAACCTTTTAGTCCGAGCTACTTTAGATATGTTGATCTGAGTCTTCTTAATTATTGGTTTAGGTTCTAGCAGGAGAAAAGCTAAGGAGAAAAGAGATCAGATTTCATGTGCATCATCAAATGTTGAAGGGTCAATAGTAGCAGCCAACTAGAAATCATCTATTCTCTCTCTCTCTCTCTCACACACACACACACACACACACAAAAATATAGCTTTTTAAGTTTTTTCCTCTTCTAATATTTCTATTTTCTTCTTTCAAATGTGAACAAGAGGAGGCATGCTCAATCTTGATATAGAGTTTATCGTGTGCTTAACGATATGCATCTCCATTGACACGGCAAACACATGGCCATAAACTAGGTAAAAAATGCACAATAACATATCCTAAATCTGTCCATAGAAAAGTGATTCTACAATAATGAGGATTATAGTTGGTTAACTAACTAATTTTTCATTTCCTTCTCCAAGAATTATCATAACTCTTGAAATTCATTTGGTCATTTATTTCAAATATATATATATATATATATATATATATATATATATATATATAATATCTTTTGAAATAAAAAGAAATTAATGAACATTCTAATAACCTAAAGTTAGCATGGAACAAGTCGACAAAAAGAAAATTCTACTATCCATATTTGAGGTCTAAAGAGGAAAGATGGCATATAATGGTTGCTTTTGATAGTACATAAAAAGTGGTAATAATATAATAGAACTAGTCAATAGCAACTATCTTTACCTACACCAGCTTACATAACCATGGTATGACCAAAAAATAAACTTTGCTTTATCTTATTTTATATTTATAACGACTATGAAACTTTAAGGATAGAAAAAAGCTTTCCAAATGCTTTATATAATTTTCAAGCATTAACCGTATCATTATCGACATTACCATTTTCCCCCCTTCCAATGCTATATTTTCTTGAAGTTACAACACAATAGCTAGGTTTTCACTTATGCAATATATATGATTATTCACCAGGAATTACCTTCGCGCATGCATCACATATGAGACGTTACTTAACCTTGACACAAAATAATTTTGATGCAAGATAAGTAGGTGTGTTGGCTTCTTATTTATCCTTAAAACAAAAAAAAAAAATCTTTGTTATGAAAATATTAAGAGAATTCTACCATTCAAGAGGTTAATTAAGTAATTTATGCGAAGCATAATTGAAACGATCAGGCAACCGTAGGACATGGCACGGTCGCACCCAAGTTTCTGACAGGACCAAATAGTGGCATTTTGGTAACCAAAATCTCCAAAATTCACTCCAGGTGGGGGCATTTCGGGAATTCTCAATTCCACCTCTGTTTTTTTTTTTTGTTTAGAAAAAGAAACCACACCCCTTTCTCTCTCTCTCTCTATGTCTCTCTCTCTCTCCTTCTTCCCGCTGTTAAAACCCCAAATAAGATAAGAAAACCCACCCACCACCACCTCTCTCTCTCTCTCTCTCTCTCTCTCTCATATAAATCTCTTCGTCGATTGGTTGTTCTTCTAGGGTTGGATCCCAATGGGATTCTTCCGTAGGATGGCTGGCTTTCTTGGCATCGGAAGGGACGACGGCAACGAGCCCGACGGCGGCGGCGGCGGCGAGGTGGAGGAGGAGGATCGGATGGGGAAGAGATTGCCGCGCGGCCGCGCCAAAGGTTTCAGCGTCCAGGTCCCTCACGTCGTTGAGAGGTCTAGCGTCGGGCCCGTTCTCATTCCTTGCAGTCCCGGCGAAGGCGGAGTCCAGGTGCTTGCCCTTTTTCTTCCTTTTTGATTCTTTATCTTATTGATGAGAAATGGGGGATTTTGTTTGCTGTGTTTTGATTTCTTGATGAATTGTGTGATAGGTTTCTCGAGAACCGTTGTTTCTTGAATTGGAGTTTCCGAGGTTTTGTTTTACATGATGCAAATTTGGGTTTTTTGGGGATTTATTTGTGCCTTTGGATGCATTTATTTAAGTGATAATAGAAAGAAAGGATTTTTTTTTTCTCGTAGAGTTTAACCGTGATTGTTTTTAAGTGTTTAGCAAGAAAAGCTTGGTGAATGGGTGATAAAGGATGTTAGATGTGTATTATTTTGGGGCGGGTAGGTTTGTAACACGGGGAAGCGGTAAAGGAAATAAGACCGGACCGGACTGTTCCTAGGGATGATATGTCTGTATGAGTAATTATATATGAAGTGGACTCCAGTATGTGAAAACCTTGCAGAGATTAAATTACCAAAGCGAATACGTATTATAATGCTCATCTGGATATCAATGAATTAACCAAGAATTGCATTTAGTGATTGTTTTATCAAACTTTCTTTGTTGCATGCATTCTTGATCAAAGAAGAAGCTCAAAGTTTGAGGGCTACACAAGATATGAGACAGGGCCATGAAAATACGGCCTTGATAATGTTATTGAAGTCTTCCATATATATTCAATCGATGACTTTGCCCTTAATTTTTGATGGACGTTAGGAGGGAACTAATAAAGTTTGAGTTATAATTTACAAAGATATCGAGATCTTGTATTTTCATTATAATGCATCAATTTCTAATAGCAATGATAAATGTGGGGTTCTACATCAAATAGGATGAGGTGGGTAGAGAAGGCTATTACATGCTCTCGGAACTTGGGGATCTTATTTGAAGTACCATTTGCTAATATGTGCATGTAGAGGAGGATGATGACTATAACACACACATGCTAGAGATCAAGGCAAATGGAGCAGAAGAACTGGGGTTAATAGTATCTATAGGCATATATATGATTGAGGAGAGTCTTATAATTTCATATGAAGTTGATTTCTTCTTTTATACATACCCATGTGTCAGTGCTTGTTGTCTACATCAAGTTATGGAAGACAATAAAAAGTTTGAGATGTGACATGTCAAGTAGTGGATTGAAAATCACAATGTGATGGAAGATGCTGTTATTGATTTGTAGTGGCATATGATATCTGGTGACACTAAACATGTGGTGAAATTTATCATAAAATAGACTATGTATACAAATAAGAAAGGTGACAAAAATATTAGATTAATGGTTATAATTTGAGAACTAATGGATGATATCTACCATTAAACTGTAAACTAAGTGTCAGAGATGTGACTAGAAGATGCCTGAGAACATGGTGCCGAAATTTTAAAGAAGGATTGTAGGAATGCTGAATCTTTCAAAAGAGACCATAATCATAGTCATCAAGCCTTGTTGAAGTACTTAAATGTTGGCATTATGAACCTTGTTTACCAATAATCTTACTAAGGGCAACCTTTAACATAATTTCAGGCTTTCTGAATCATTTTGCAGGAAAAAAAAGTTAAGGGAGCTATTGAAATAACGAATTTGTATAAGAGAAATATCTGATTATTAAATTTGAACTTCATAAAGAAATTCTGGAACTGTCTGTGACTTTAATTGTTACTGTCAAAATTTCCCACCTAGAAAAGAATAATGAATGAGAGTCGAAGGAAGCATTTAGGAATAGGTATGTATATTACATGTAAACGTGATAAGTGGAGGAAGAGAGGACTGAAGAGCTTGTGTAGATGAGAGAAAAGAGAAACAACATGTGTATAGTAGGCAATCAATATGTATATGGAACTTTCGGTCCATGGATTTGCCTGTGTGGAAAGATTTCATTAAGTATCCCTTGTTTATGAGTTGCCAATGCAACCACATGTCAACACAATCTTCTTCATTTATGTATGAATTGGAGCAAAATTAACTATGCATGAGAATTCCTATGTGATGAGGCATTGATAGGACATCATCCACCATATGCATCTCGGATCTTTTTAGTAACAAGGTTTTGATGGATATCTGACCTGATAGTAGGACGGACCTTGATCATAGGGGTATGAATTTTTACTTTGCTCAGCTATTATTCATCCCCAGGTACTCGTTTCATAGCATTACTTGAAGCTCTTCTACCAACCACTGTCATTTAAAATGTAATTCATATTAATACTGTTGCACTTAAATTTTGTTATATGAACGTTGTGCACTTTTTCTTTTTTTCTTTCCTCCTCAGGAGAAGAGGAGGGGGGTGTTAATGTTTGATGTATTTTTTGTAAGATCAATGCATTGAAGTCTTTCTGTTTAGTGCATTGGTTTTTATTTGCAATGATAAGTAAACAGATTCCACTCCAAATAGGATGAGGTGGATGAAGACTAAAGGAGGTAGCTTTACAAAATATGAATCTGATTTCCATCTTGGAATGTGCAGGTCTTCATTGGAAGGACCATGTCGGGAAGGACAATCATTATAACTTGTATATACAATGGATAAAGGGAAATAGTATGGAAGTGTTGGTGTCAGCACTGACTAATTCTCTTTCTCATGTGATTAATGTGTTGTTTTCTTCTTAGGCACTATATCTACAGCAAATCTAAACTTATAAAAGGGGGTGACTGATGGTTTTAGTGCTTACGCAATAAAATGGGATTAGAGTTAAGAATCAAGAGATGATGCATGGATGAGATGAATGTGAGGAACTCTAGAAGATGAGAATATTTATGTTTATGGAACCTTATGTTGTCATTATGGAAAATAGTAGAGAATTTAAGATGTCACATTAGCAGATTAGATTGGAAATGTTAATGTGATGGGAGATGTGATTGTTGATTTTGTGGTGGCATATGAGAGAATTTGATGGCTTTAAAAGTGGATCCATCTTATCATAAATAGGTAATTTTTGTTAAAGAAAGGATTAACATAATACAATCATACATTTTTAATGGGATGATGATTGACAACATAAATAGTGCCAGCTGTCTATATACGCTAAGTGCTAGGAAATGAGACAAAAAGATGTTTAGAATATGGTGGTGAAATCTTGGAGTGAGAATTTTTCATCATTCAATGGCAAGTTGTTGGAGAGAATCCTCCTGTCAATTTGAGGTCTTTTCTATTGATTCTTATTTGCCAATCAGCACATCAACTGAAACATCTAGCATAGCCTCAAGCTTCCTGAGTTATTCTTTACAACTGCCTTCTCTGTTACTAGGTGTTTCCTTCTCTTTTCAGATCCTTTGACATGATTTGAAGGCCTCTTCTAGGGGAAAGAAGCGAAAATAAATTTGTTTTAATTGATACTAAGTGGAATCATTAAATAACAAGTTTTATAAGAAATTGTTGAGAGCCTTAAGCCAAATCACACACTTATAAAACAGATATTACAGAAGATTGTGAATGCTATTAACTAATGTCAAGTATGCATCTTAAAGAGGCAGGGCTTTGGCAAAGGTTAGAATGATTCTTTTTAAAATTAGCAATGATCAAAAGGGGAGAGAGAAAGAGAGATCACTGTAGGTTACTATGGGGTAAGGATGATAGAATTTTGGTGAAATATGATTAGTAAAAGTCAAGGCCAGGAGTTTCTTAGCAAGGGTTCCATTAGGAGCCTAAGAAAAGCAACAGTATTTCTAAAGAATGGATCGAGAAAGCACATAATTGACAGTAAAGATTTCATGGAGGTGAAGCTAATCTTACAAAATAGGAATTGTAGATATGGGAAAATAAGGATACATATTTTCGAACACATATGAATCAGATAGGCTTGCTTGTTATGTTTGTACTTTATAGTTCATCTTGCCACTGGCGGTGCATTTTGTACATAAGTGAAATAAAGAGGTCAAGCCAGTTAGTTGGCATATCCTAGGAATGCTTATCAGATTGACAAAATGTTTTTAGTTTCATTGCATAGTGTTATAGATGGTTCATATGAATTTGTCAATGCCATTTGATTCATTATGAAAAGGCTTGCTATATATGTGGAGATTTAATGCCGAAATTCATAATTAGAAAAAGAAAATTGGAAAAAAACATTATGTGAAGTATAATAATGCATAGACTAGTGTCGAGAGATAGGGAGCCTACAGTCTGGACTCTGGATATAATCTGCAGTGGATAAAGACGTGTAGAGTGGAAGACATGTCTAAAGAGCTTCAATAACATGTCAGAATTGAATTTCTTTGTTGAGCTTTAGGTCGACATGCCATCAGCATAAGGAGCATTGTTAGAGTATGCACTGGTCTATCTACTGTATCACTGAAAGATAATTGAGGAAAATAACAATGCCTGAATCTAATTGCTTGCTGTACTGGGTGGATGCGTGTGCCTTTGCATGAGGAATATTTCTTAAAACCTTTTTTATAATAAATTTACAAGAGTACTAGTGTCCTAGTTTTTGCTTTAGTTATGATTCATCAGGTGCAACATGAATCAAATACTGCAGTCTTTGATGTTTGAGATGAACAGGCAACTGTCAATTTGTTAACCGTTGTTGTGTCACCAATTGGTTTGGAAGAAAAAAGGCAATCAAAAGGCAATCAGGTAAAAGCCTCTCGGAAAAAATGCCTCTACTGATTTTAATTCTAGCTGATAGTGTATTATCTGATGGACGTGTGATCTTCGATCAAGATGTATGCTACCAAGATAATATAGTTGCTCAAGCTAAGCCCAGTCTTGTGGTCAACTTTCTAATTAGTTGCTGTCTCTTATTGATTCTGATCTTTCATACTCATGATGCTCCTACTGTTAACTCTTTACCTCTTCACTGTAAACATAACCAACAAGTGCAAATCTACAACTCAGCTTTGTGAACCTTCCTATACTGTCCATTCTTAATGGGAACTAATTTTCTCTTTGCTCAACTTTGTCAGATAAGCTCCGCGTGGCTTGTCTCATAAACCAAAGGCTTTCTAATACCTGGTTTACATTTAGTGGTCATCTCTAAGGGCCTTCAGATGCTGTACTACATGGCTACTCTTTTATTTCCTCCTGGGTTTTTTTCCTTGGTTCAGGGATTCAGGTGGTATACAAGGAAACTAAGGATCGATGAGGATGGAGACGTAGCAGATGAATTCTTGGACGAGATCGGACCCGAGGCTCACAGCATTAATACACAGATGACACTTCCCAGGTTTCAGGTGAAGTACAATACCCGATCCACTGCCATGGCCATGAGGAAACAGGTTATGGCTGTTGATGGGAACATCAAGCAGAGATTGGAATACCAAGGGAAATTGCGGTGGGTTTGAACGGGAAATCGGCGGGCCTTTGTGACAGTGCTACCGTTAAGAATCTCCAATGGTCAGTAGAAATTGGCGTCACGCATCGGAGTGCTGGAGCTTAGTCGACACTTATCATCACCTCCAAGGCATGTTGGAGGGTAAAATTGGTGTTGCTGTAATACAAAACTAAACAATCATTGTTGCAAATATATGATTGCATTTAGTGTGATCTGTCCTTCATGTGTGATCTTCTCCACCTAGTGAATATTACTTTAGCTACCTGGGTTGGCGGAATCGTCTCGAACCGGGTAGTTCCAGCCGTTCCGAGCTATCCTGGTAGCTGACCGGCATGGTTCCAGCAATGAAAACAAAATTTATTGTCGAAGGGAGTGAAGGAGAAGGAAAGAGAAAAGGAGAGAGAGAGAGAGAGAGAGCGAGGAGGGACAGAGAGGAAGAGAAAGGAAGAGAGAGGGAGGTGTAGGCCGGCCAACTGCACGGAGGATGCTCCTCTAGGCTTTGTGGCCAGGAAACAGCTTTACTTAAAAATCGCAAACAAAAAAAGAGATCGGACTCTATTATAAATGAAATAGGAGATTTGCCCTATTTTTCGGCCGCAGAGCTTTTCTCCGCCTCCTGCCCGAGTTGCTGGCCTTCAATAGGCCTCTGCCGGCCTTCCTTTCTCTTTCCTCCTTCTCTCTCTCTTTTTTCTCTCCCTTGCCTATTTTACTGTGTCGGTACGGGCCCGGCACGGTCCCTCCCTCTTTCCTCCTCTCTCTCTTTTTCTCTCTCACTTACCTTTTCTACTGTATTGGTACGGCACAAGTCTATACTGACTCGTTCTGCGGGACAATCGGTACGGTGTCCGGTATCGGTTCTGCCGATATTGGTAGCTATAATTTCTGAGAATGATAGTGAGAATTTTTTTTTTAAGTTTTTGCTTTAACTTTGCAATTAAACATTTTTTTAAATTTTAATTTTTTTGCTTTAGCTTCTACCATTTTTCTCCTTAACACACATCACCCCGCCAAGAAAAAATAGATCACTTGTGAAAAACAAGCAAGAGGTACTCTTTTTGTTTTGATTGGGAATTAGTGCGAACTAAGGTTTTGGGCCTTTTCTTCCATAGGAAAAGATATGTTTTTGTACCATGAAGTTTAGGGTATCAGCAATTTGAGTCATCCAATTTTTGATTGTGTTAATTGGTCAATAAAGTGTAAAATTCAAGCAAAATTAGGCAATCAAATAGATGGAGCTCAACATTGTCTATCCATGGCTTGTAAATAATCTAATGTGGCAAATTAAAGAGTAAAGCATTGCTAACAAGGCATCTTATGACATTAATAAAGAATCAAGATAGAAATTTAGTTCTATTTCCAGCATTACCTTTCTTTGCCCATTTTTCCATCTACCTCGACTAGAGTTTCAAGGGGAAAGAAAAATGGTTGGAGATGGAAAGGGGAAGCCAAAGGAGAAACCGTTCGTTCCAGGTATGAAAGAAAAATTCTATTCTCATGATTTTGGCTCCTTCTAAGCCATAAATACAGTCATCTAGCAATAGTTCGGGCTCTTCATAAACAAGCAATGTTCCATCTCCATTCCGATACTTCGCTCAATCCGAGAAAAGCAATGTTGGTCATAAAAAATGCAAATGCAATGCATTTGTTCAATAGTGGACCTCGTAGACTGATGATAATCCTAGCAGGAGGTTTGTAGGTTGCCCTAAATACTATGTAAATATAATTTAATGGAACCGAAGGCATTATTTGTCAAATGTTAATTCTTATTCAATTATTGGATGGTTTGATTGTGTAGGATGAGGAGACATATTATGGGTATTTCGGTTGGATAGACCCTCCTATGTGTGCTCGATCGATGATAGTGATACTTGAATTACATGACGAAATTCAGAGGTTAAGGAGAGAAAATGCAAGTTTGTGCGCTTCTGCTTGTGAGACAAAGCTTATGAAGTTTCAGGAAAATGGCTTTATTTGCACTATTTCTATCATGGGTTGTGTCTTTTTGGGTGATAATCTTGTTTTGTAATGATGATGTTAGCATGATGGCATAATTCATAAACTTGTGGATGCGCAAAGGTTGTTGTCATTTGGGTTTAATATGTTTTTGGGTTGTTTAGAATGTTTAGTATGATGGTGTAATTCAAGAACTTAGGATTGTTTTGGAATGATGATGGTGTAATTCATTTTAGTTTAGTACCAAGCTTAATGTAATCTATACGTGCTTAATTTTTAAATGAACATGCTTTCTGACCTTGTTCCTTTATACGTAGGGTTCTTTCTTTCTTAGTTTTTAAATAGAATGATGATGATGTTAATTCATTTGTTTCTTTCTTCCTATACTTGCTTTCTGTTTATCCAACAACTTGTACATGCTTTTTGTCCTTGTGCAAATCATATGCTCTTAAAGTGGGAGCATTACCTAAAACATAATAACAGAAACAACTCTGAAAGCAATTGTAGATGGGGCAATACCTAAAGCTGAATGACAAGTACAAAAGCAGAAATATGAAAATAATTGAATCAATAATCTTGTAAGTTACCGTTGTGCAAAAACAACATTATCATAGTTGTTAGTTACAAAAGATGTTTGGTTTCCATTGGCCAACTCTAACATTCACTAAGTCAATACAATTTCACTAAGTTAGACAATTTCACCTACAATCTACATTCTATGCTCCGCAAACAAGTCTCAAGGCAACAACCACAACCCAAAATTATGACGCTCTATGTTTAGTTCTGTGATGTTTGGCTTGACTAATTGACTTCATCACTGATGTTTGGTTGCTTATACCAGTCCATCTTTATTCATCAGACCTTGTGGTGCTGTCTCTTATGGTGTTGTTCCTTGTGGTGCTATCTTTGTTAGGGTCCTACAAAGCCACATCCAATGCAAATTACACATCATAAATTTATGTCAAGATAAATAAATGTTTGCCTCTCAGGCTAAACCACCATAATTAATGGTTGACTAACAAGCTTAAGATACCTTTATTCTACATAAAGAAACAGGTTAGGCTATTCATGAAACAACATGACACCACATTGACTTTAACATTTCTCTCATCTGTTGCATAACACTAGATGTAGAAGTAGAACCCACATTCACCCTGCACCTCTCAGCCACAAAAAAAAGCTTCACTCTGATCTGAAGCATACAAACCATAGTCAACATGAGTTGTTGAGGCCTACATCACCCATTAAACAGTCTTTGTTAGTATGTTTCTAAGGTAATTTCAGAAGAAAAAAAAATGCTTATCAGTTACTTTCCTTTTCTACTTCCTCCTTTGCTGTTGATATGCCATTGATTTTTTCTTTGCACTGCTAGTTTGCCTCTGATATTCAATCTGAGATTACTAATGTAGAAAGTCATTTAAATAGCATATAGCATACTCTAATAAAGTGAAAAAGGGCAATCATATACATGCACTATCTCTTGGGAGCTATGGACTGTGCACCTTGCCTCTTCTTGCTTAGGCTAATGGTAGGAGCTGCAGTTAAGACCTTTGCATACTCTTTTGTTATGACCAACCATGCGACACTAGGAGCAAGTCAATATTGTTCCCTCCTTAAACAACCAATATGGATTCTTAGGCTCTTCTGAGCCTCTACTTTGCTTTTTGGGTCTACCAGGGGGTCTTCTAAAAGGTGGTGGTTCTAGTGGCTCACACCCAAACTTTGCCTATAGCCTTGGTCCATTGACTGGTTATATTGCATAGTCATATGTGTTCTTGTAAGTTTCAATTTTGAACCAATGTGTCACATAATCTTCAAGTTGGAAATATCAACTTGGAGGGACAGAGGACTAGAGCGAAGTAATTAGTTGAGTCTCCTTTTCATTTAAAATTTAATTGAAGAAGAGGATCTAACTAGTTGACTTTTGCCCATCTTTAATTTTTCCACCCGATTACTTACAACCACATGATAGCCACAGGCGATGTTGAGCTCCATCTGTCTCTCGATATGTTGACTTTATTGATCAAATTGATATCAAAAATTGGATGACAACTTCATTGTACAAAAAAATATGTTTTTCCTTTTTAATATTTATAGAATAAAGAGAAAAAAAATCCAGCGCCTTTATACATTTTTGTATCTTTTCTACAGACTTTATAAAAATGGAAAAAGACTAGGGACTTATAATTAAATATGGCACCAAAATAAGGGATCGATAATAAATTATTTTTGACCAATAGATCCTGATGTTTTGCATATAACATTCAATAAACCTAGAATTGGAGCTTGCCTTAGCTTTCTAATTCTATATTCACTTCTTTAAAATGCGTTTTTTGGTTGTAATGTGTTACTCATCCTCTTTTCTCTTTTAAAAAAAAAAATCTGACATTTTTTTATTTGGTGGCAATGAATAAGAAATTATTTATATTATTTTTAAATAAAAATTTATACCTCGAACCAATGTCATAAGTCACCACCATTATTCCTCTCATCAAAACTATCAACATTGCCACCACCAATCACCTCAACCACAACATCATCATCACCATCCTCCCAACTATTATTATTTTATTTATATTTTAAAAATAATGATCATACCAAATATATTTATATTTCTAAAAAATTAAAAATTAAATATAAATAAATCCATATTTTTATTTTGAAAATAAGAAAAATAAAAGTGATATCACCAGTTCACCATCCACTTCCCATCATCATCATGAAGGATTAGCATTCAACTGGAGAAAAATGGAAAGCTTGAAAAAGAAGACCAGGCTCCCAGGCGCGTAATAACAAGTCTTCGAATTTGACCCAGCCCTCTTTTGTAATCAAACATCATCTCTTTATTTTGAAAATATCCAACATAACATAGACTATATACACATCCAAGAAAACCTACAGGTACTTATTGCCAATAGGGTGGATGCCGGAGCCAGGATAAGTGGGGACGGTGGTTCCGGCCGTAGCTGGAGAGGTGCCGGCCGTTCCGGCCGAAGCTGGAGCAGCGACGACTGGTGGTTGGCGGTGACTGCCAAAGAGAGGTACATGGGCAGCACGGTGGGCAGCAGTCTCTTCCTTATGCTGAGCCTTCTCCTGGTGCAGCTCCATCTTGGCCTGGGCCTTCTTAGCCTTGGCTCGCTCGTGAGCAATCTCCTTCTCCTCCTCCGTCCGGGCGGCGGCCTTCTCGGCCTTCTCCTCCGCCGTGACCTTGTGTTCTTTCATCTTCTCCTTAGCTGTGCTCGCCAAGTCCTTCACCTTCTCCCTGGCCGCCTGCATCTTCTTTTCCTTTTCCGCCTCTCACTTCTTTGCTACTGTTTGATTTGATGAAACAAATTCAGGGTTGAAGTTTATCCTGTGCTTTATATATGCGTAGATTCGGTAAGAGAGGAGTAGGATAACGCCATGTGGCTTGCTATGTGGAGTGCATGCAAGTGATCTCGATTCCTTTGGCTGCCACGTTTACAGTTTGACTAATTTAATTGATAAAGTTATTTGAGGGGAATATGCCTATAACTTAATTTTTATATGATTTATTTGGAAAGCAAAGAGATAATCCCACTTCTTCTTTATCTTTTTCATGGATTTCATTGCAACCAAACATACCCTCCGCTAAAATTAAAAGAAAAATCTATGAAATATTAAGCTATACTAAATCTAGTGATATTTTCCTTCGCTGATAAAAACTGGGAGTGGTGTGTGTTATAATAGAAACAAACATGAATCAAGTTGAGTAATATTATTCCAGAGCAAGTGAACTTTGTTGCCCATCTACAGTGTACGGAGTGGATAAGGCAACATTGGATATCCAATCCCAATTTAGCATCTAGAATAAGGATGGTAATCTTTCAGAGGGAAGAAAGGGGCACTACTAACAGCTTCTATTCAATTGAGTGGAATCTTCTGTTGGTAAAGCAAATAGTATTGGAAAGAGACATGGTTGTTATTTTGTAAGATCTAGGCTTCAACCTCAGGTCTTTTTCAGTACAAGTCAAGTTTGTTGGTGCATCCTAAGAAGAATTCGTGTATGAAATTAAACCTCAACTTGTTCACTATCTCCTTATCTTGATTATATGGCTTATGCTCCTAGATGGAAGATTCTCAAACATTTAGCAGATGCGATTTGTCAAACTTAAAAAAGTGTTTCTTTTAATTAAAAAGCAAGATAAAGTATAGTGATCCTTTTGATTCAAAAGCAAGTTGAGGTGTATATGACATCTTGGTTGCGTCAAAAAGATATACATGAAATCGTCCTCGGTGGATTTCATCATACATTTAAGAATTCAATCTCCTTCCGCAATTTTACCGAGCAAGAATAAACGAGTCATGCGACAAAACCACAATGCAAGAATCATATACTTATAAGCTAAAATTGCAGTAATCTTTAGGTATGCAAGTTAAGGTGTGCAAAGTCATATATTGACAAGATAGGACCCTTCAATTAACATACCCTTTGACTAAATGTCCCAAGCAAGAATTTATATATTTCTTTCCAATTCAAGTTGTTTCACTCATGTCAATTGTTGCAGCATTATAGAAGAAGCCTACTTGCTACAATATTAGCTTAGATGGTAGAAATTCTCGTAATGCATGAGAGCAGCAAGGATTTGGATCTACTGGGCATACATCGACCCCAATTGTTGACCCCATCGATTTTAATTAATCCTAGGCTCCTGCATAGGTTGGGTGGGTTCGCAAAAGGGATGGGATGGCCCATAGCCTCCTCTAGCTCAAAACAGCAGCACCAGCAGCAACAACAAACAACACACTCGTCAGAAGTCTGATAGAGAACGTGATAGATTTTTCCCCAAAGAGCCTCTGTTAACTAGTACCTGATGAACGCCCCTCTAAACAATACTAAACAGTACTCAACCTGTTAAGCTTGATGGGAATGCCAATGGATTGGGCTATAACCTAACAATATCCATATCCTAATTCTGCTCTTGCCCAGCTTACTGTAAAAATTCACTCAAGACGGACATGCGCTTTGATTTTAGATCGAACCAGTATTGTCAGCGTTAAATATCATTTATTTGGTTGAATAGTTCATATCATTTGGTTGGCTTGTATAGAAAACCATATTTTCTATATGTATGTAATATTACGTAGTCAGACAGTTTCTCAACTTAGAGTTAAGCTTGATAACCAATTTGATATACAAACGAAAAAGCTTGGATGATGATAAGCAGCAATCACCTGCACTCAGAGACTTGCAGATTGAGGCCAAACCAGAGGGTCAATCTTTAGCTGAATTTGTGCTTTCGCAGTTCATAAGTTCCACTCTTGCAGCAGGCTGCTAAGGCCCTGTTTGGATTTTGGTTCATGGAGCTCTCTCCTTTCCCTGTTTATTGTTTTCATTTTTTCCATAAATTAAACAGTAAATATTTCTAATATTAGTTATCTCATTAGAGAGTGATTAACTTATCATGCCACCTGCCTTACAAAGTTCTTCAATAATTTTCAAGAACCGCATCAAGTGAAGTGCAGTATCTGCCTTCCAAAAGTAGGAAGCAGATACCAGACGGTGTAAGCGGTAGGCCAAATACATCTTTCAAAACCTTTTTGAGAAAAAAATGACCATGTTCTCAAGCAGTGAGGGATCCATCTAGTTCAGACTCCATATTCCGAGCTTTTCTTAATGAAAAGGAAGGGGAGGGACACCTTGTGAGCTTTTTATCAACCCAAACTTTGTAGCTGTCCTTGTCATCTTTTCTAGGAGATAGCTTTTCTCCGAAGAGATCTACATCAACCTGATCCTTCCTAGGTTTTGGACATCAAAACCAAGTTCTTAAATCCTCCTCAAAGGAGAGCTAGGAGAGCTAGTCCTTTACCAACAATGGCAGGTCAATTCTCCAATTCGCTGAAAGATCTAGGTTTCTCATGCAAGACTGGTTGAGAAAGTTTTTTTTTTTTCAATTAAAAAAAAGCTGGCCCAGAAGTTGGTATCACAGCCATTTGATATCACTCATCCCGTGACCACAACAATAAGGAAAACAAATATCAAGTTGAAAGCCTCACTACCTGCATGGTGAGTATATCGACTCCATAAGCATAGTAACAAAATTTGAACCTTTGAGAATGATTCAGCAAGGGACAAATACTCACAATCCAGAAGAAAAAAAATGCAGAGCGTTCCAAAAGTTTAAGAAGAATTTACCTAATAGAGAAACATAACAAAATTGTCAGTAGTGATATATTTTAAATATTTTTCTGATGTATGGACAAGTACATATGAGGCAAACAATAATAACTCCATCAAAACTACAAACGGGCAGCAGATAGCATCGTTAATTTGCAAGCCATGAGTATTCCCTAAACTTAGGAATAGCATGTCAATAAATCATAAAAATCATATTAACTCAATAATCTTGTTTAATTCAATTACACGAGAATCACTCAGCCATAATAAAAAGATCACAAATAATCCAAGTATCCAACAAACTTTCAATTATTAGAATATTGTTACTGTCGTAAACAAAGGATCACTGGCTGGATCAGTCATTAAATGACCATTGTCAAGTACAGCAAATTAAAACTACTAAACATTTGACTGTACAATCAAAACCATTTGCCAAGCAAAGCAAACATTTTGAGCACCGATTGATCCCAAACCTGCCTTTCTTACACTGGAAAGTTAACCAGCTCAAAAGATGATATCTGTGGTGAAGCAAATATGCAACTAGACTGAAAAACCATCTTGCGTAATTCAGGAGTTAAACAAAAGGATGCCTGATCAGATGCTCATCTTTTGCACAAAGCGGTATCATTTCCGGTTCATGGACACCTTTTAATAGGGGCAGAAGCCTGAGACGCACACACCATCCACAAGTGACAACATAATTCGCTTGCTTGTATAAGACTTGTCCATCCCCTTCCCTAAACATATACAATACATAGAGAAAGAAGATAAAGGCGCCAGTTTACAAAGAGGTAGAGTTGTTGGCCCCATAATTATTCTTGCTGCTACAAATATAGGCAGGAAAAGCTAAAAAAAGATATTACAGATCAACAATCAAAATGACATGAAATAGCAATTAACGACCACCAACAGTGAAGATTAACAGACAAGATCCGGACCCCAGAATGCCCTATTTCCCCATGTATGGAGCATTAAAGCTTTCGAAGAGATTCTGCTTGAAGAGTGAAAAAGTGGAAGTAAATTGGCTGGTGCCCAAGTTACTGATAGAAGAAGCACAGATGCAACTAATATGACAGCTTACTAGCTGTCACTCGTCATCATTTTCAGCTTCAACATGTGGTGGTCCATATATCACATCAATATAACTGTGAACCATACTCCTAGTTAGACCTGGAAATCTATGAGGACCATTAGGTCGGAAATCTATTTTAATGAATGGCCACCTCATTATCTGTGCAGCTTCACATTCTTCTAACCCATCTCCAATCACACAGAACCGGACATTTGGGCCATCAAAACGCTCCTTGATCCACGAGAAGCACTGGAGTTTGCCCACTTCCCATGAGCTGTAAACTGAAAAAAGGAACTGTACATTATTCAAGCACAAGGAACCACAGGAAATCTTTACAATGTTTTGACTCTGGAGCGTATCTCCAACATTTACTCTCAAATATCAACATGACCATTTAATCTAATGATGACCAAAATAATAAGACAATTTACATGAACTAACAATTTTACACTACTTGAATATCAAAATGGAAGCTAAAACTAGGTGTTGTGGTAGAAAGAGGTTATAAATCTGTAGGATATGGTCTGGCATGTCCTACATTATGTGATAATTTTAATATTTACCAGATTTATTTGATACCCTAAAGATATCTGACTCATCATTCAAAAGGTTTGGGAACTTATTTGTTATTAGAGAATTTGCAACTGCATTATCTACTTGGACAGAGTCACTTTCACGGATCAAGGAATTCAAGTGGGTCTTTGTTCATATAAAAGGGGCAGAATATTATATAACTGCTCCAAATGCAGCACCTGTAAATACGATTACCTTTTCTGAGTCGAGAAAATTTACTATATAAATATGGATCTCATGCTAAAAATTGCATAAAGGTACAAGCTCAACAATGAGAAAATATCACAACTTTAGTCGGAATTGATGAATCAGAAACCTCATCATTCTTAAACACAGGCACATGACTCTTACTCTAAAAGTAATCTTGTCACATGCAGACCAATGTTCACATGCATTAGGAGGCAGTTCATTTGAAAAACTCAGAATATAAAAGGCATGCCAACAGATTGGGGACCCCTTATAGTAAATACATCTATCACATAAAGTTTAAACCCATCTCTGCGTACAGACTGTAGTGTCCCCATAAATTCTAACTGTGTAAGATAGCTTCTCTCCCATCTAGAGGAAATTACAAAGTCGTAATTATGACAGGGAAGAAAAATCTATTCATCTGTAATAAGCTATAGGCCCTTAAAATTTATAATTGTAAGAAAAAGGGGAGGTAAGAATATTGAGGAAATCACCTCAAGAATTCAACATGCACCTAAATAGGCCATAATATTCAACCCTGATGAGCGCGAAGTCAAATTTAGGCCACTGATAGATCAAGTAATCTGTAGTTCTATTGGATCCAGACCAATGTAATGGAGGTTTACAAACACTTCTGCAATGTGTAAGACCCTATGACCCACTCCTCCAAAAACAGGACATCCCAAGAGAGAGAGAGAGAGATGGCAACAGCTGCAGATGCAAGTTCATATGCCTTGGAGACCAAAATGGCAAACCTGTACAGAAACTCAGGGTACGCTCTAATACAAAAATAATGATATCCTGTAACCTTTTTTTCTGAATATTACAAGATAAGATCCTAGATAACTTTATGTTTGATAGAAATTTTGTAATAATCCCCCAAATCATTAAATAGAAATTTTCTACTTTGAGCAGAGATTATTAAATTCATCAATTATGCCTCTCTATCATCTCCCAACATTCCATTTCTTAACTTTGTCCCTTTAACAATCAAACATCTACTACAAATATCAAGTTTCAAACTCTAAAGTTCAAATTAAGACAGAGGATAAGATTTAAGATATTAGCATTTAAGTGTACAAGCACGGACTCAATTGCAAAATGATCATCTTTCAAAAGGAGCCCAATTAAAACATTCCATGTGCATCCAGAAACTAGATAAGAGTCATTCCAAGCAAGTGTTTCATGTTACTTAAAAAAGTACTTGCAACTTTTAAAACAGAAAAGTGTTTGCCAGAAAAAAATAAGTACTTGGCAACAATATCTGAAAAGTGCTACAAGAAGAAAAGTCAAAAAAAGTGCTTTAAGGAGAAGCTAGAAAACCTAGCTTCCGGCATCTCCTTTTATGAGAACTTTTTAAGACGTAGAAGTAACACCAAGCACATCCTAAACGACAATATGGAGTCAATAACTGAAGGAAGCAAAACTGAACTGTATTAATGCATATTGCAACATGTTTTTTGTATCTTAAGCTATCAGTAAGGGATAAATGACGGCCAAGACATGCAGGATTATTTGTACCAGTGAAGCCACAGCCCTGTATACATGATACAATAAGCAGGTAGACTTCAGACTATTTCCAAATGAAAGTTTCTTATATTGAGAATTCCTCTGGGCGAGTATAAGATGGGAAAACTAAGGTTTCATCATTCACATAAGAAAACTTTATAGATTCGGTACAAGGAAGATTTTAGCTATATCACTCTATCATATTTATATAATTGTACCAGAAAAAGTCGATTTTAACTGTGAGATTACTGGAAATTTCACATTCAAATAAAAAAAAATCATCATCAAGACAATACGGCTCTATTAAGTTGCTGAGGAAGTCGGAAAAAAAAAAAGGAAACGAAAGAGGGGATCTTCTTTTCCAATGGTTCACAATCAACAGGAAAATCAAAGGAATCTTTTCACTCATCTGTATGCAATTATGAGAGAAGAAAGGCAAGTGGATTAGGTTAACTTCATATCAAGGCACTTACCTACTCTATTTTGCAATTTTCTTAGTGCGGCCAAAAAAAATATCACTCATTTATTATTTTCCCTCAATTAGATTGCTTTACCTTTCTTTCAGTTCTAACAAACTAAACAAAGCTTAAACCCTTTATAAATTTCACATAAAAGTTCATACTTTAGTTGGATGTGGTGTCACAGCAGCACAAACTCAAGTTGGATTCAGAGGCATATGCAAGTGTCTGAAAAATCTGATTCGGCAAGAAAAGGAAACTACATGTAAAGACATCATTGAAAAAGAAAAAAATATGGAGATCATTATAATGTACTTGATATTATTAATACTATAAAATTGAAAATTAGAAGCATTATAGTGTCTCAAGAAAAATTGCTGTAGTGCTTCTTTCTTGTTAAGCATTAGCTTATTGGTCATTGATTTTTTTATTCACATAATGTCACTCTTGGTTGCTTAAACCTTCAGATGACTTGTAACTTCTTTGTTGTGCACATCAAAACGTATATGATTTAATTAATTTTAAATAAGTATTCACAGTGTATTTCAAACATCCAACTCCACCAATCTTTAAAATCTATGATAGAAGAATTAAAGAGCTTTCTAAAATGTCCGACATGTATGTGACTTGGCAATACATCGGGATACAGACTCTTTAAAATGAATGCGAGAGTTGAGGTAACATTGGTTGTATTTGCTTAACAGGTGAATGATACAAAAAAAAAAAAAAAAAAACAAGAAATCATAATAAAATTTGTCTAGAAAAAAACATAGAATCAGAAAATGCATGAAATGCAATAAGTCAAAAGATTACTAGCTGGGGGGAACACTGACCATTATCATGTGAGATCACATCATCCAACCGGTAGAGCAAACACTTGACAAGACTGGGAATCAATGATCCTGAAGTAACTAAGACATTAATGTTTTGGCATTTTGTATCAACGGATCCAGATGCTATTTCAGACGATACAAGCTCAGAAGCCAAGATCCTGTTTCTGCCCAAGGTTTGCTCTAAAAGAGCATGTCCTGTATAAAAAAGGCTAAGACTTTAGAATTGAACCACCAAATGGACAACAAATAATGAAGGCTTAAGTAGAGCATCAACTCAACACAGTATCTTTTCGCAATCAAATTACACCCACTAACTGCAGTTTCACTAGTTAGATACAAACAAAGTTTGCAGTCTATCGACATTCTTATGCTTCGAAAATTGCAGTTTATGAACTCGTCTCAGGGATATGGTCAATTTGTTCTCAAGTGGGCAGTAACACAACATTGTTTGCCCCTTCTATTAAAAAATCAAGTTTCTCACATTTAAATGTCAAATAGAACAAAAATCCTTATACTAAAGCTGATATCAGGGAAAAAGAAGTTAACATTATACAATTTTCAAAATGTAATTCTTTAAAAGCATATAAGCCCATATATTTGTCACCTAACATGATAATATTTGTTTCACTTAGAATTGAACATAATGGTGATGAGAAATATTTTGGTCATTTGATTCTTAAAGTATAGAGATGTTTATCCCTTAATCTTCATGTTAACATTAATGATTGGATAAGAGTTAGCAGTAAATGTTTCTCAGACCAATTCTTTTTTTTTCTGATTACATCCAATATTTATTGCACATTTCTTATACAGAAAGTCTTGTAACAAAACATCATTTATGATTTATAAACAGTTGTAACAAGGAACGCATGCAAAAGATTGCATAGTAACAGTGTAAAAGAAGTCAAATTTTATCAAATAAGAAACTCTAATTATTCTATAAATCAAGGGATATAGGTAATAAATCAAATTCTCCCTGTAATTTTTTTTATTGGTATGCATCTTTTGAATTCAATTTCCAATCTCTAACATAAGTTCCAGATGGTAAATTTTGAAAAGCATATGTGCGAACATACACATTTGCAAGTCAAAATAAATGATAATGTTTAACTGCCGAAGACTAAAACTCAGATATATATCACCAACAACATTAAATAAGATGTTTTACTCATAAAAGCATACCTGAAGAAAGCCATCCATCTGTATAACTATCAGTCAAATTGTATAGATCATTCCAGAGTCTAATCATTTCTTGGTCAAGAACCTTCTGCAAACCCTGCAGTAACCAAGAAACATGGATCAACATCATTACTTGGAAGATCTACTAATAAGTTAGGGGCAAAAGAAAATTATTTCTATAATGCAAAACCAGTAAGTAAGAAGCAAGTACCTAAATTTTTATTCATCAAGAGATCAAATGACATTAAAGCCTGCCGTTTGTGCACATTATATGTCCTTTTTAGAAAATATATATATTAAATGACATTGGAAGGTAAACTATGTCTTCAGCACTTCAAGATCACAGTTTAGTTTATGAATTTCACATATATTATCACAATGCCATATTCTTACTCCTTAAAAAATTAAAGTAACCGCTTTCACAATATGAAACCAATATTTCAATTTTAAGGGAGCTTGCAAATAGCTTATAAAAGGTGACCAAACATAGAATGTGTTAATCACTTTTGGCTTCATGGAACCAACAAATATCTAACATTATGGTTTCAATGGACTTCTATGTTGTGTATTACTTTAAAAGTCAGTCAGCCACAATACTTTCTGCGTTACGATAAGCACAGAGACTTCATGCATTATGATCTAAGCATTAGAGTACCCTGTATCATGTTTTTACCAGTCAAGGACCAGCAGTGCATATACCACAGTACACCATATCAACCATCAGCAAACACTGGCACAGATTGATACGCAACATTATCAAAAAAAAAAAAAAAAAATACAACAAAGGCATGCCAAGATATACCAGTGGATTTATCCCTTTTGGATCCAAAATAATTCTCATCTCTTTTTAGGGGAAGTAGAATTGTTTTAAATCTTAAAACATAGAGCAAATATTTGATGCAGCAGCTTAAGTATAGACAATGTTATTGTTGATGAAAACAACCTAAACATCTGTCACTTTATTTAAAAATAAAAGATAATCTAGTCCAAAAACTTAATAAAAGACCAAAAAACTCAGTTAAAATTGAAATTTATTAATGCTACATAATTTTTTTATTTTTACTGAAAAAGTATATAAAAACAATCTTTTTATTTGAAAAGTATAACCTCTAGAGGAGTTATGGAACAAGCCCGTACATATACACGCTGATTTATATCATTATGTATTGCTTGATATAGGCCAGTATAGACCGATATGGGCCAAGCAACATGCATCTACATATCATGCCAAATTTCCAATGGCCTTATGAAATGTTGAGTGCATCATATGACATGGTACAATATAGACCTGCACTTATCTATGTTATGATTTCATATAATATCTCATGCCATATCCTGTACAGAGTATTCATTTTTATATGATAAACAGGGTGCTGCTCAATAGAAGTCCTTGTAGGGATTTAAGGCAAAAATATGCTTTATGTGGGCACCAAACTTGAACCAGTATTACCACTCAGGCAACTCATGAATATTGCTTCTTTATGTTGTTACCAAATGCCAGAAATATGAAGGAATGCTTCTTTTCTAAGAGCTGAAATTGCATCTTAAAGAGGACTTATAAAGAATGGCCAAGACCAACTTGGATGGAATGGAAAAGGCAGTTGATAGTTTAAAGACAGCATCCATGTATGATAACCCATGGCAAAGGTATGCTTAATGTAACACAATCAAAATTTGCTGGTAAGGACTTGTTTATGCGAAGTATCTGATTAATAATACTTGACAGCCGGTTCAGGTTATGTGCAAATCCGACAACAAAGGAGAAAAAACTATCCATAAGGAAGAATTAGCCATCTATGTATGATTGGCTTTATGGATCATGGAATTTTTTCCTATGAGCTCTTAACTGAACCAGACGGAAGTAACATGAAGGTAACAAAGGAGTTTCTATTCCTAGAAATATGGCAATTGGGAGTAACCAAGGGTGAATAGAGATATGTAAAACTAAGTATAAATAACTGGGTTACAGCTGAACATCCATGTTGATATCTGAAGATATCCGTCATGGCAGATCACATGGCCATGTAAACCAATTTCACACAAGCATTAGCATCTAAGACTTCAGGAAATCCAAATAAGAAATGCATGATTTACTGCTTTGACGATATATTGTTGCTATATGAAGATGTCTGTATATCTTGGATGCTGATGACTGGTAAGCAATCCTAGCAGTCAATGAAGGTAATGGAAAAGAATGCATTTGATATTGCGTCAAATATAGTATGAAAATGCCAGATGTGTTAACTAACATACTTGGTAGAGGTAGACAAAGGCTCATATATGAGTAGCAGATTTATACATTATTAAACAAGAAAACTGGAATGCTAACGCAGTGGAAGCAGAAGACGAGAGTCCAGGATATGATGATACTCTTAGCATAGAAAAAGGTTAACCACTGAAAATATGCACAATAAGCAAGCATCTAGGAGTAGGGTTAGAAGATAGGCATGCTAGGATAGAAGTCAAAGTACTCTAAGAGTGCTAAAAGTTATTTTGAAATGTTTTTTCTTCTTCTTCTTCATTAACAATTACCCACATATCAGTAAGATTGACACAGGAGGCATGGTAGTAAAACAAAAATTAACCATACAAAGAGACATTACAGTTAAAGAAATCACTGGAACCAACTGTGCTAGTTAAGACGCATAACTTACAAATCCAAAACCGACATGTAAGAAAAATCAATTTCGATCAACACCTGCGCATACTTCTGTGCAATAGAACGATGTCGATATGCAAGTTTCCTTTTGTTGGAATCATCATAAGGAGCACCAAAACCATCATTGTTGAAATCATAATTTGACAGGTCTCTTCCATCATCACATTCATTTAAAGCATTAAGAAAAGGCTCGTTGAAGTTCTCAATCTGTGCATCAAGTGCAAAAATAAATCAAAATCAGTAACTAGGAGAAACATATTATATGCATAAGTACTATAAATCCTCATTTCCAAGTCATGCTCTACATGAATGGCCCGCTAGCCTTGTCCACCAGTGGCCTAATATGTGGTCCATGACTAGCAATTCAAAGTCATGCAGAAGGCTAAAGTTTGTTGTGTCCAGGTAGTTTAGAGAATTCAAATATGCACCAGTTTTAGCTTAAAATTAGCTATGTAGACCTCAGAAAGTTATACATCTTTGGTCACTAGACCAGTTGATGAATGTATGGTCTTGCATGATCATATCAGAATACTTAAGCTTAAGATATACCAAGGAAGTTCTTAGTGTAACTAATTATGATTTTTAAGGTCGCTATCGCAAGGCCCCAACAGGCTATGATTCACCCCACAGAAACCTTTATGAAAAAGCCAGCAACAAATGTATAGGAACACCAAAAGAAAGCAGAAGGAATTTCAAAGCAGCTCAAGTTATGAACTAACCTCTTCATAAAAGAAATATTCATCACAAACTTGAAGAATGTGGTTCTCCCAACGCTTCCCAATCTCGACCCCTTTTCTCGTGTCCTTTAAACCATTAAAAACCCCAGCGTATGTCCCATCCAATAAAGATTTCAACAATATAAGTGTCTCATCCATGTCCCATATGTACACATTCATTGGACATTCTTTCACGGCTTTTTTAGAAACTTCAGTGTTTTGGCATGAAACTGCAGGAGATTTTTCCACTAAATCATCCATTTAACAAATAAATGTCTCTGTTATAAACTCATGCACTGTAACAGTCCACCAGAGAAGATCTTCCACCAGATGAACAACGGTAGAACAAACAGGACAGATGAATACAAAGAATTACCCTGGAAAAACAAAGAACAGTCCTATAAAATATCAGCAAAAGAGAATTTGAAGGTAACCTACTTATTATATCTGACAACTTCTAAACTTTGCCCGATATAGAACATATTTGAACATTGCAAAATTTCTTGATACAATGAGACTCAATAGCAAGTGACAGATACAACAATACAATGTGACTCAATAGCAAGTGACAGATGCAACAATACAATGAGAATCGATAGCAAGTGGCAAGTGCAACAAGAGATCTTCACCTTTGAGTGCAATCCAAGATTGTGTGCCAAAAAAAAATCACTAAGCATCTAGAATCTAAGTGACAACCAGGTGTTGAATAAAGACAGTTAAACTAGAAAAAACAATTTGTTGCATGCTTTGAGGGTTTGATTTGAAGAAAAACAGAAAAGAAACAACAATAGTTTTGCTTGCTTGTATGCTATCCTAGATTTCTGAAGTGTATTTCTTTCTGACCTTTATCGTTAACAACCATGGATTGCTAATATCTATCGCCCTCCACTTCTCAAATTAGTTGTTCACATGGAAATGCTTCAGCCATCTGGGAGTTTAATTAACACATTTTGGAAACTGAATTAGGGATAGAAATTGACACATTTTCGAAGTCTATAAGCCCACTGGTTTAAAGGTCAAACAAATTGCAATCGAAAACAAAACCTCGCACAACTCGAGTACATTATGAGTATCCACTGGAGGAAAAAGCAATCAATAACAGTGAAATAAAATGAAATTCTTGAAAAAATCGTTTTGTATCTTTTGTTCGTGATTTAATCGCAAGAAAACAAACCCTAGGCAAAGATCCATGGCCCGATCTAATAATAGGGCAATTAGAACCGATCGAGCTCTATACAGAGGTAAATCTAAAAGGTTTTATAAAGGGAATCGGCAATGGGACATTCGAATTGCGTACCTTTCTCGTGGGAGTTTTCCCTTTCTGAGATCGATCGATGTCTGAACTAGAAGGGATTTTTCCTTTTCTTTCTGTTCTCGAGAAATTTCTCTGCTGCTTTTATAGGCCATTAGCCGGAAGCCGAAACCCTTCTCCAAGGCGTGGCCGCGGAGGTCGAATGGTGGGTTTGGAACCGGGCCTGTCCGGGTTGGATTCTTGTGGTCCATGCCTCTTTTAAAATTATTTTGTACATGGCCGGGTCTAGGCCTAAAAGTTTTCCAGGCTCCTACCACAACCTACCTAGGCCCAATCTAAGCCCGTGATGGTGCCCAATCAGGCTAGCCCGAATTCGAGCCCAATAGCTGAAGAGAAGGAAAGAGTGGGCGGGGGAGTACGAAGTACTCCTAGGGAGCCAAATGTCACAAGCTTAAGGGGGCCAAGTGTCAGCGAGATTAAAAAGGGCATAAAGAGCACTTCTAAGTTGCCATGTATACGTGAAATGAAATGTGGGCGTAACACGTGTCCTCTATTTTGGTTGCATTGCATGCCTACTTTGCATAGTATTGGATGTTCTGTGGCAAAGCTATCTGCAATGTACGCATATTGACGTGGATGGTTACACGGCTGCAAGGTTTACCAACTTTAGTCGTTCGCAATAATACGAATGGCAGATTTTTACTCTCTCTCCACCATATGAACTGGTGGTGTGTGGTCGTCAATCTCTACCACATTTGGAGGAATTTGCTTTTCATTGTATGCAGTTTGTATTCGAAGAAAAATAATTGTATTATCAAATAGAGAAAAGTTTGAAATTAAGTCCAAGAGGGTGTCTAGAATGGGATCTCGCCATTTCGGTTTAGGTCGAAGAGAGAAAGCCAAGGAGAGGTAGAGAAAAGGAAATAGATTTCTACAACGAGATTTTACTTCCGATTTTGGTCGAGGGGGGATCGACAAAGGATATTGCCGGTATGCTGTAGATTGGAGAGGGGAACTAGGAGTTTGGGAAGGAAAAAAAAAAGAAGAGGAAAGAGTCGGATCCAAGTTAAAGAGGAAAGAGTCCGATTTAATGCCAATGAAGGAGAGGAACTGTTGTAGATGGTTGCATAAAACTTAATCCAATGCCCATGAAACTGGTTGCATAAAAAAATATATGCAGCCATGTACCCGCATAAAAATCTTATCTTCTTGGTGAAACCATCTGCACTCTATTTTTTATGCCTCTAACATAGTTAAAAAATTTATGTTATGTATTTTTTAAAAAATCATGAATCTATTTTATATGATCATCTTCCAGATATGCGAGATTTTTTTTTCCTCTTTGTTGTACTACAAAGTATAAAAAATTGAATCACAATAGGCTGGTTTATATCAGAATTCCGGTGTTGGCCCTTCTTCATCTCACCCTTCGGAAGAAGTTATCGTTACAACCTCCAAAAAGCGTTTCCATACCGAGCTTTTTCGAGAGAATGCTCCTTCAAAATCACCCTTGCATTCACCAAGATAATATATTTTCATTGTTTAACCTTCTACAATGAAGATAATTATATACAACCTTTCAGCGCAGCATGCCTCCTTTGCTAGTATATCATTTATGTCATGTAATAATTGTTTAAAGAACTTGCAATTACATGCAATATTTATATATTATAAAGGCTAATATAACATCTACTGGCATTATTTCAATAATATCTACCATTTGGGAATGTGGTTTCCTAGATACATGAGATGTTATATTACAACTATCAGTTGTCATACGAGCCAAGAATTAACCTTAATCTTCAATACTTTAATAAGAAAATGGAGGTTGTTTATTTATACATCAAGAAATGAGATTGTGAACAATAAAGACAATAGTGACTAGTAAATTAGAAATTATTAGAAGAACCAACATAACCTATATTAATGTAAGCTATCAAAAGAATGAGCAGTAATAGCTCTATATCTCTTTAAAAATACAAGATACATTTAACTTCTTTCTGAAGATCGAATCGAAGTGGGTGCAAAATTGAATTAAAGCATCTGATAACAATAATATAGAAATCAGCCTTGATCAAGTTAAGGTATTACAATACACCTTCAATGCCTTTATAGATAACCATGTCGTGGAATTATTCAATAAATGATTTAGATAGTTTGGCCCTATAGACATCAAAATTATAAGTAACCATATCATAATAAGGATCAACGACATACTTTCTCCATCAAACATAAAAATATAAATTTGCATTATATAAAGAAGCTAAATCTAGGGCTAGTCATGCAAATAAAGAAAACAAAAATTAACAAGGTTTAGTTTATAGCCTACATTCATGAACAGAAACAATTAAAAAAAGCTTACCAATGATAGAAAAGTACATCTCCAAGCCCTAAAAAAATAAAGAGAGATAGTTCTAAACTAGAAAGGAGAAATATACATATACAATCACTTCAAGAAATTCGAGTTGAGGGATTTACCTTGGAATCTCCTAATGAGCTAGCCATGAGACATCACAAAAATTTTGTATCAACTTTTTTAAGCTCATAAAGTAACTTAAGTGTTCAAATCTTTTATAGCAAATACATGGTTGAGATATCAAGCACAAAACTTTTTGGATGGCAATTACATTATTCCGATGACAATAGTCTCTTTTATTTAATGAGAATAATAATCGCAATATTGTTGCTATGGGATACATATAGATAAGAATTAGCAAGAGAATGATGAAAACCGATCTAATAAATATGTAGGAGATACATAATTCAAGTGCATGGATCTTGCTTAAGGATGTACCATGCTTTATACAACCAAAAAAATAATACAGCCTTTTTGGACCAAGGAACAAAGTTGTGAGCTCATATATACTTCTTCTATGATAATATTGTGTAAGAAGGCATTATGGACATCTATTTGATGAATTGGCCTATTAAATTTCAAAACCTATATATGAAATAGTGTTTTTAACAATTGTTGTATCCCTCTCTTTCTGCAAGACAACTCCCCCAAGAAAATCTATGAGTGCCTGTCCTTTGACAGCTCTTTTTTTTACGTATTTAATATATTCAAGAAACTATTTAAACTTAAAAGATTAATTGTATTTAGTTCAAAAGTATGAAATAAATATACTATAAGTTGTTTTCTATCATTTTTAGGATGTTATTTAATAATATACTTTTAATTAGGTTGAGAGATCAATTTTAACTTTTTATCTTTTTGGTCATTTAATTATTGTCATTATTCAATCTTTTGTACCATATTAGCCACCTTAGTCGCATCCTCTCTTCTCTTAATAATCCTCTGTCATGTGCTCAATCTTCTCTAATGAGAGCCACCTTTTTGGACTACCCTCCTCTAATATTGTCACTTATTTTTTATTTCTACCGTCATTTTAAGTTTATCATTATTTCACATCTAACATTAAAATGGATTACATGCTACTAAGGCAAAAACCCTAAATTCAACTATCCCTTTTTGACTTGTTGCCAACTATGAATATTTTGGCTTTAGCTGTTAACATGTGTGTGCTAAAATTTAGAAGAAAAGGACTGACAATCTATAATATAATTAAGGGATTGCTACTCAAAACTTCTTTCCCTAAAACAAATACAATTCATAAGGGCTAGCATCAATAATGCTATCTAGGTAACATTTAAACTTCACTTCTCTCACAAGATCTTTCTATCTTTTTCACTAGTGGGTCATACATAATATTTTAGTGATTGATGTGATTATAATTAGGTTTAATTAATCGATTTGACTTCGCATAATGTGTTATGTATCAGTTGCATTTAATGAATTTTATCTTCTAATCAAAAGTAAAATACTAGGCAACAATGTTAGTTTTGATACTACCAAGTTCTCATGCTATCTTTTTCTGCTAGAATCATCCATAAATAGCAATTAATGAAATGGCAAATTAGACTAATATATCAACTTTTTGCACAAAGAGTTATGCATCAGTGCTCATTTCGTGAGGCCTCAACTATCTATTATGTTTAACACAATGTGGTGATGAAAATACTAATACAACTAAATTCTTAGACCATAACTCTCCTTTTTTCTGTCCTAAACTTATATGTTGTAACTAATAAAACAATAAATAGGCTAGCAAATCAACTTTTTTTTTTTGTACATTATTACTTACAAATGTGCATCTCATGAAGATCTCAACTAAATACTAAATATTCTATGCCAAATAGCTGTGCAACTAAATTCTTATATCATTTTTTTGTATTATCCTATATTTTAACACAATTGTTATGCATAGTGTGCATCTGATGAAGTCTAAATTGGCCACCGAACATTTTATTTTAAGTGGCAAAACAAATCTTAACATAACCACGTTCTTTGGCCATACTTTTATAGTATCCTCATCCATAGTAACATGAAATGACAATCATGCTAACAACTTAACTCTTTTTTCTCTTTTTCTTTTTTGCACAATTGCTATGTACTAATATGTATCTCCTAAAAATCTTAATTAGATGCGTGATGTTCTTTCCTAAGTAGCAATATAAATATTATTATAACCAAATTCTCCATTTTTTTTATTTTAGCTTTCTTAGTAGTAACTCATGAAATGATAAACAAGATAACAACTCAACTCTTTTTTGCACAACTGTTATATACTAGCATGGTTCTTGTAAAATCTTAATTGATATTAGACTTTCTTTATCAATTAGTGGTGCAAATTTTTTCACGACTAAGTTCTCTGACCATCTTTTTATAATAGCATCATCTAAAGTGATAAACAAAAAGACATAGGTTGATAACTTAGCTCCTTTTTTTTGCACAACTGTTATGCACTCGTACCGTGTATCTTATAAAGTTTTCAATCAGTTGTAAGACATTTTGTGCCAGACTGCATAGCAAATATTAATACAACCAAATTCTCAACCTACCTTTTAGTAATAGCGTCATCAATAGTAACTAATGGGTTGATAATCTACCCTTTTTTTTGCCCAACTATTATGCAATAGTATGTGTATCTTGTGAAGTCTCAACCAACTATTAGATATCTTATGCAAAATAGCATAAGAAATATTAACACAACCAAATTCTCAACCTACCTTTTAGTACTAGCATCATCAATAGTAACTAAAGAAATGATAAAAAGATTAGATTTAACTCTTTTTTGCACAACGGATAGTATGCATCTCGTGAAGACTCAACTAGCGTTAGACATTCTAAAGTTCTTTGACCATCTTTTTGTATTAGCTTCATCCATAGCAACTACTGAAACGACAAATAAGGTGGTAACTCAACTTTTTTGTGTACAACTGTTATGCACTATAAATGTATATTATATGAAGTCTCAACTAGCTGTCATGCATTCTATGCCATATGAAAATACCAATATTAATACGAACAAATTCTCAAACTATCTTTTTGTACTAGCCTCATCTATAGTAACTAACAAAACGACAAATAAGCTAAAACTGAACTCTTTTTATACAACAGTCGTACACTAGCGTTCATCTTATGAAGTCTCAATTGCCTTAACCATATAACAATGCAAATATTAATGCAACCAAGTTCTTTTACCATTTTTTTAACTATTCATTTGTAATAATTAATTAAACGACAAACAAGCTGGCACATCAATTTTTTGCTGCACACGTCATGCATCAATTTGCATCTCGTGAGATCTCAACCACCTGTCAGACATTTTATGTGAGATGGCAAATATGAGCACCAACGTGGCAACGTTTATGGACCATCACCTACTTTTTATACCAGACTCCCCTACCCTAACCCCAACCCCTCTTCCCTAAACCATCTTTCTCCGATGCTCCAACCTTCTCAAGACATCATTCACTCCCACTAGCCCTATTTTCTATCTCCAACTTGCTTCTCCAACTATCTTTCTTCTTTTACCACCTTCACACACTACTACGCCCCCCATCTTCGTTGTTACCATCTGATACTACCATTTCGGCATCAAAAGTCTTCTGCATCCTCAGATCTGCATCATCTTTTTCGGTAAGTCTATTGCTACATAGAAAACTCCTTCCGCCATCTTTTCTACTACCATCTTTTCTACTACCATCTTTCATATATATTACCTTTTTATTTCACCACTGTTTCTCACCATACAACCTTCTATCTTTTTGCCAAACCCCACCAACATTGCGACTACTGCCATCATCATACCCTAACCCCATCCTCTCTTTCTGAAACTATCTTTCTCCCGTGCTCCATCATTCTTTTCAAAACACCACCTCTCCTACCACTCTCTTTTCCTGCCACCAACTTTCATCTCTAGCCATCTTTCTTTTCTCACCTTTTTTAAACACAACTACACTCAAGCCATCTCACCACCACTATCTGACCTCACTATCTGGCATCAAAACTTCGCTGCACCTTAGATCTGCATCGTCTCTTCTGGTAACTATATTATCGTATATATAAAGAAAGAAAAAACTTCTTCTGCCACTTTCTCTACGACACCATTTTTCATATCCATCATCTTTTTATTTCATTCCCATCATTCACCATTACAACCTTCTATTCTGATTGCCATCATCCATCGTTGTTGTCACTCCACCGCCACCACACCTTAGTTGCCATACCCTACTTTCGTTACTCATAAATCAAGTTCATCACCAATTTCCTCCAACAATGAACCAAGCCAATCGAGCCCGACTTCCACCGTTCATCCCAAATCCAGCTAACCCAGACTTCCCTCCTCTGCCAACTCCATCATCCTCCATCTATCCATCTCGCAGCCAAATCGACCCGTTGAACCTGTGGGCCCCGCCCTTCCGGTCCGGGCTCCACTTTCATGTATGGGAGTCTCCACGAGGCCTCCCTCGGCACGCCCTCCGCCTCCTCGTCCCCCACGAGTCGGCCTGCCCGCCCCCTCCCCCTCCTCCTCCTCACACTCTCCCTTGCCTCTTTACTCTCGCCCCCTCCCCGCCCTCCTTCGATCGCCCCAATTCCATCCCGGCCCCTCCCCCTCCTCCCCCCTTGCCCCCTTCTCCGCCGCCCCCGCCGCCCTCCTCACGCCCGCAGCCGATGGGAGGCAACGCTCGCGATCGATCTGTCCGCAGCGGTCGCAAGGCTCGTCACGCTGCCAAGCACCAGCCTTCCTCCTCCTCCAACCCCCCCGCCGCCGCACCCCCGCCGGCCTCCTCCTCCTCCTGCTTCCCCTACCCCTCCCCCTCCCCCGCCCCCGCTGACGGCGATCCGGCCACCGGCCAGCCCACCCCTAACCCGAACCCTAACCCCAGCGACGCCTACGACGATAACGGATGGGGCTACTGCACCGAGGAGCAGCTCGAGGAGCTCCTCCTCAAAAATCTCGACTTTGTCTACCGGGAGGCGCTCAACAGGCTCGTCACCCTGGGCTACGACGAGGAGACGGCACTCCGGGCGGTGCTTTGCAGCGGCCACTGCTATGGATCCATGGATGCTCTATCCAACATCCTCCAAAATGCCATGGCGCACCTCAGCTCGCCGGCGACGGCCGGGGACTGCGACGCCGGCAGCGGCGTCCCGGCGAGCGGATTCACCGACCTCCGCCACCTCCAGGAGTACTCCCTCGCCGGAATGGTGTGCCTTCTTCAACAAATCCGCCCCCATCTCAGCCGAGGCGACGCCATGTGGTGCCTTCTGATGAGCGACCTCCATGTCGGTCGTGCTAGTACCATCGACATCCCCGCCCTCCCCCCGTCCGCCACCCCCTACCCCGCCCCCACCCTCGCCCCAGCCCCCGACTCCGCTGCCGGATGCGGCGCTGCTGATGGCGCCGACTGTGCTCTGCCGCCGGCCGCCCTCTGCAATTTCCATGCGGCGGCGGGCGGCGGTGGGAGCACTGATCTTCCGCCGGCCATGAGGCGGAATGCCAATGCCTCGGAGTTGCCCCGGGGTGCTGGCTTTCTTCCGTGTCAGAAGCCTCTGCCACGGCCGAGGGCGGAGGTGGGCTTGGGGTCATCGTCCTTGGAGCAACCGCAGGGCGATGCCTCTGCCGCTGTTGTTGGGGCAGGGGATGACGCCCAAGAGGATCTTGTGGACTCTGTGCTGAAGTCATTGGAGGCGATGAACCTCGAGGAGGAAGGGAAGTCGCTGGATGGGGCTGAGGACCACAAAAAAGAGATGATTTTGGACCTTGTTCGCCAGATTAGGGAGCTCGAGGTTCAGGTGAGGGATCGAAGGGACTGGGCTCAGAAGACGGCGCTGCAGGCCGCTCGGAAGCTGAGCAATGACATGATTGAGCTGAGGACACTGAGAATGGAGAGGGAGGAGAACCAGCGCGTGAAGAAGGGGAAGCAGGCGCTGGACGATGCGACGATGAAGCGGCTGACTGAGATGGAGAATGCGCTAAAGAAGGCGAGTGGACAAGTGGATCGTGCGAATGCTGCTGTCAGGAGGCTGGAGACTGAGAATGCCGAGATACGGGCTGAGATGGAGGCATCAAAGCTGAGTGCATCGGAGTCTGCAAGGACTTGCCTGGAAGTGGCGAGGAGGGAGAAGAAATGCCTGAAGAAGGTGCTGGCATGGGAGAAGCAGAAAGAAAAGATTCAGCAGGAGATTTCCGAGGAGAGGAGGAAGATTGTAGAAACCGAGCAGAAATTGGCTGAAGTCAGGTCAGCATCCAGAGAGACTGAGGTAAGCAAAACTAAAACTCTGGAGGAATCTTTTTCTGTTTCTATATAACTCCAGCTTCTTCCATAGATATACTACGCATTGCATAATGGTGTTAGTGCTCTTGTTTATAATCCATTCTTTTGTTTTCTGCATTGATTAGTGTATCAGTTTATCCTTTTGTTTGTAGTACTTGATAGCTGGCTGAACTCTTATGCAGCCAAGAATTGTAGGACAGATCAAATATGCCCATGAAATAAGGGAAAATACGACAGGCAAAGATCTGTGGGATGTTCTTGGGGCGTTTATTATATTTTATGCAGATCTAATTACATGATTAGGAGGGGGCATAGGTTGAGCTGCACAGATGGACTTCAAGGACGTTAGAAGACTTCAAATTGTACTTTTGTATGTGGGAGGTGATATTAACCAATTCCCTAGTTCATTTCTCTGTTGAAACAAAAGATTGGGAGCATTTTGCGCAACTCAAGTGATAAGTTATCCTCCTTTGTGAGGGTGCATGAATAATGTTTTTTTTTTAATCTGATGAATAATAGATGGCCTAGTATCGGGGCGAACCTGCTTTGTGCAGAATGATAGGTTATGCTTTGTAATGGTAGGAGGCTTATGGCTGTTTGTGATGTCCAGCAGTCTATTTAGACCTCTCTCAGGTCAGTTCTTTTTCAAACTTTTAAGAGTTATTCTTTATTTGGAATTGTGCACAAGTAGATTTACAAAATTGTAGCTCAGGCATGCGGGTCTTAGCATTCTGCATAAGAATGCTTTTCGATATGGTCTCAGATAGAAGTTCAAGGGCAAACTCCAGTAGAGGCATCATTGCAAGGTTTCAAATTGTGATTGTCTGGTAAATCTTGCAATTTGATTTGGCTACGTTATTAATATAAAGGAAGATGGAAGAATGTATTTTGAGATATAGTAAAAGGGACTAGAGTTGAAAAGAAACATTATGTCTCAGGTTTCAAGGTCTTAAGAGCGAGTTGAAGAGTGGAAGAGGAAGGACTTCTCCTTTTAGGTGAAGGTTGAAAGTCCAATACTTAGTGTATTCTTCTCCATGTTTATCTATTTTCTTCTGTTGACCATTAATACAAACATATTTTAGGTACTTCATTTCTATCCATAGGACCAATCTCTGTGAATGTCTAGAAAAGGATGGGTTTGATACTGCTTGATGCCACTTATAATGTTGCTTTCAATTTTCCCTTTCCCTTTTTTGACTCCCTTTTTTGTTTTTTCGGGGTGGAGGCGTGTGTTTGTGCTTGCGGAGGGTTGCAGGAATTAATTGAACTCGCTATTGTTGATTTTATATAGGAAAAAGGGAATTACTCTTAATTTTTATTGACCTGCTGGTACAAACATGCATGATTTACAAGAAGGTTATATTTTATAGGGTTCTTGCATCATTATAGTGGACCAGACCCATTATGGATTGACTTTGTGCTGTGCTAAATGCTTTCTAATAAATATACCTTTTTATGAAAACAATTGTAGCACTCATTCTAGTTTAAAGTATCATAATTCATAAGGGAATTCTGCTATTACCAAGTCAGAGCATCCATATGAGGCTTATGTTGCAGTAAACTAGTAACTAGCAAACCTTATTCAATCATCTGTTATTTGATATCAGGGATCTAAATTTTGTTATTCCTTCCAATCTTTGGTGATATCTGTCAGAATTGCCTGTTCAATTCTTTCCTCTCGAGTTCTCTGAGGCCTTTTCCCTGTCTCAGAAGAGACCAGCATAAAATTGTTCCTGTTTCTGTCTAGGGCCATCTCTGGCCTGATCCAGAACCTAAACAATTAGTGCATCTTTAGATATGAAGATTAGGCTTACGGAATTTTCTTAGGTATGAAGACTAGGTATATGGAATTTGCTCCTTTTCCACAGGGTGATCAGTTATGTTAACTTAAAATGCCAACCTTTTGGGGATGCTGAAATTTCTGCTTGTCAAATTATTTGACTTATAGGCAAAATGGAAACGAGAAATAAAGCTTAGAGAACAAGCCACTGCACAAGCTGACGAGGCACGTAGAGCCAGAGAAGCTGCTGAGATTAATGCCAAGAGAAGACTGGAGGCACTGCGGCAGAAGCTTGATGTAAATTTTCAGCGCCACAGGGATGACATTAAAAGGCTCGAAGAAGAACTTTTCCGTCTCCAAGCAGCTGCAGCATCAACCCAGCCGAACAATCCATCCTTTAATGTTTTGAACCCAGGAGATGCAGATGCAGTGAAGGCACTGAAAGAAGGCAACGAAAAGATGCATACTGGTTTCAATAAACCACAAGGGTCATCTCGAAAGCTGAACCGCAACAGAGTGTGTGTGATCTGCTTGAAGGATGAGGTGTCTGTGCTTTTCCTGCCTTGTGCTCATCAGGTTGTTTGTGTCAACTGCAATGAGGACCATGAGAAGAAGGGTAAAGGGAGCTGCCCATGCTGCAACGTCAAGATTGATGAAAGGATCCGTGTTTATGGTGCAAGCTCTTAGATCAAGTTGGAGCATCGGTTGCTAGGGTGACATGATCCAGCAAGGTGCAAACTGAACTTGTCTTAGCAAGATTTCAGCTGAACTTTGGTGAATAAGTTTTTATTACTAGCGTAAATTTCTGGTCGTGTTCATATCAGCATATGAATAGTCCATGGTTACTTCTGCTTTATGTTACCGTGTCTTTTGCTTTATGTTGTCGTATCTTTACATGTTGAATAAACCTGAGCTTTTGTAAATGAAACTTGAAATAAATCATCATGTGGGACTTTAGTGGTGTTCTGTAATATATGTCCTGGTGCTCTTAAATGTTAGTGAGTGGTCTTCGATGTTTTGGCTGCTGTTGATGTGGATTTCAGTATAGAATGTCTGATCATGATGCAAAATTTGCTGACTCAGTATACCTTGCAATATCTTTGCTCTACAATCAGTTATTCTAGCTATGTATGGCTTTCCTGGGTGGCAGCGAGCTCAATTATTTGATACTAAAATTCTCTCCAACATACACTGATATAGTTCCTTACGTGAATAGTCTCATGATTTCACCGGATTTGTTGAAAATATTCTAGGACATATATTCTCCAAGTTTGAAGGACTGGAGGCTATGTCACCATTGTAGAAGACATCATCCACTTGTGATGATACTTTGAGGACTTTTACTTTGGAATGATGTGTTTTTTTCTTCTTTCATCGACAATCCCACAAGCCTATCTTCGGGATATGCAATGAACATCATAAGAAGCACTGATGACTTTAAACCCCCATCCAAGATAATATTTAGTTCTTTTTCTGGTTTTCCTTCTCTACTTCTCAGTTGTCAGACGACTTCTCAAGATTATGGTCTCCGATCTTTTAATTGAGTGTTCTCATTCACAAGCATCCACCTCATTATTTCTGACTACTTATATAAATCATTTTCCATATAATGCATGTTATTTGTTTAAGAGAAGAGACCCAACTGAACCCATTAATTGAAAAATTATTTCTAGGTCATGTGATTTGTTAAAGAGTGGGGAGTCAATCGCCACTGATCAAGAAAAAATAAATACTATTTTTAATGCTTGAGCCATCCAAACGTGAAGTCCTAGATTGAATATATTCTGAACTCACAAAACATCAATTCCCCACAAAATCTAAGCACGGTGAACTATTTTGTTAAATGCAAATGCTTGTCAAGCATGGAACATAAATACCTACAACCTGGACGCAAGGAGGGAAACTACTGGTTAGGAATTACAACTCCTAACTGTGATTGTTTCGTTCTCCAACTATTGTGGTAGGCCTCTTTTTGTTCATTTTACTTGATTTTGCAATGGAAAGCCATCCCATCATTTTCTTTTCAAAGAATAAAAAAAGAATCATTTTTCAGCTGGGATAAGTTTTTTTTTTTTTTTTTTTGGCATGGAAAAAATTGGTAGGTCTTTCTTGATGTTACATAATCCAGGCCTAATAAAACTTATCATGTACCTAGGATTTATGAGATTATTATCATGTTGCCTGATCATTGCTTCAAAAGGTCCAACTGAAATTTCTAATGATTCTAGTTTGTTTCCATGCAGTACAACAAAATTATGAACAGGTTTGCAATGTTTCTTATTTTTTCCGATTGGAAACAGGTTTGCAATGTTTCCTTCACTTCCAAGTGCTGCGAAAAATGCAAATCCTTGCAATTGAATCCAAAATCCAAACCAATTCAGGTCCATGACTTGGACCCGAATCCGACAATACTTATAACTAATTGGTGCAGCATCATCCCGGGTCGGGTCTTTAGTGGATCTGCAAAAATTCGAAACCCGACCCTCAAACAATCCGCTCGGACACCGGCTCTATTGTCCTAAGCGCTTGAAGGCGACGCAGGTTTGCCACCAAGGTGGTAGCCTAGTGGTACTGGGCAGCAATTCTAACCATAAGGTCCCAAGTTCGAATTGCTGCGGCGACGATTAAATTGTGGACCGAAGCTCATTACTTTGGCCACTACTTGGACTTGTGGTGTAGGACCGCTCTTGAACCGCTAGTAGCCGAGGTGGTGCCGAGTGTGACGTACTCATACGTGGGACTTGAGCCAGAGCTCAGAGGAGTAGCTGAGCCGGGCCTACGGGTGGGGAGGGTATGAGTAAAACCGGTCGGGGTGCCCAACACACGGCCATTTCTGCCCGCATCGAACATTCTCCTGGCGGGGCGGGGGCCCAGTGGGGGCTGCTACGCGGGGATGGGCTTGTCCCTTCCTCCCCCCTACCCCTTTTCTTTAGCAAAAAAAAAAAAAAAAAAAAAAAAAAAAAAAAAAAAGAGGCGACGCAGGTTTTAGTAGGGTTTACGAGCCGCTAAAACGTTCCTTCGCCATTGTACCAAGAACGTTCCTTCGCCAAAAACTTATGAGAGATTTTTTCCTGCCGTCCATCGTTCGCTGTCCTCCAACTGGACGGCAGATCTAACCTCACCTTCCCCGATCCCTCCCTCAAATTCGCCATAGCTCGCTACCAAGAGAGAGCGAGAGCGAGAACGAGCGAGCAAGAACGCGAGAGAGACGAGGAGGTCGAAGGGATCGCGGAGATGGGAGCCGAAGACGAGTATCCTTCTATTTCCCTTGATTTTTCCTCGAACGAGGAGAGCAATCAGTTCTTCTTCGCCCTCTGTATGTTTGATCTAATGCCTCCTGTTTCTCTTGTGGCAGCCCTTCGGCCAGCCTCAAAACCCTAGCGGCGCCGGTGAAGTCGGCCGTGGACAAGTTCCAGTTGCTCCCCGCCTTCCTAAAGGCGCGGCCCTTCCCCAATTCTCTCCCCATTTTCCCTCCTTTCTTTATCATTTTTGTTGGTAGACTGCGAGGGATTGTTTGATGGGTTCTTGTTTTGGAATTGGATACAGGTTAGGGGGCTGGTGAAGCAGCACATCGATTCCTTTAATTATTTCATCAATCATGACATCAAAAAGATCATGAAGGCCAATGACCGCCTTGTGTGCCGCTACGACCCCGACCTCTGTCTCAGGCAACCCCATTTCGCCCCCTATACGTCTTTTCCGCTCTGTATTTTTCTCCAATGATGGAGGAGTTTAATCTTGCTGTCCTTTTATTTTTGATCTTTTTTGGGTTTGATTGGTTCAGGTACACCAACATATATGTCGAAGAGCCTTCAGTCGATATGGATTTTTCTGTTGAGAAGCTCACGCCTCACCTGTGCCGTCTCTCTGACCGAACGTATGTTGCCTTCCTTTCTTTGCCTTGCAGCTTTGTTCATAATTCTTTGTCGAGTTCCCTAGGATATTATGGATGGCTTGAATTTGACGACAAACTCTACTCAAGATTCTTGCTGAGAAACTGTAAAGAGAGTCAGGGCCTCTGTTGGAGAACATACTCCTAGGCATCCACAAACCAAATAATTTTACAGCTTGAGTCATTACAAATGGAAATGATAGGAGTTAAATGAACTTATTTCAACACATTATTGACCAGGTAGAAGAATGATTTGAAATAGCTGGCCTGTCTTCAACAAGTCAGCATCAGATGAAAATAACTAAATCTAAATTTAAAATATGGAAAAAGTAGTATATAATTGGATAAAACAAGTAAAATGGCTGATGCTGGAGGAGGAAAGAAGTACACAGTGGTGCAGAAAATTGGGCAACTGGAATGGATTTGCTGGTAGGATTTAATTGAGCAAAGGTCAAGTAAGGTGGTGCTATTAAGGTGGTAATGAGATATTTAATAACGTTTCTTGGTGGATGTTGGGAATCGACTCAAGATTGGTAACCTATAAAGCAATTGATTCTCTTAGGTGGATACTAGGGTCCCATCGTGTTTCTACAGGCCCATTGTGTTCCTACATAAGAGGTTGAATAAATTCTGTAAGGTTGGGACATTGCCTAGCACTGGAGACAAAAGATTACTTACTTTTTACCATACAAAATTTTTGGGGTTGCTTGAAGTGAGCAGGGAATATGTTTAGGGTTGGATATAAGGATAAACTATAGGGAGTTTGCAAATGATTTTCTCTCTATCTCCATTGATAGGGGTATTGCTAGTCTAGAGCAATTCAAACCATAAAATCTATCAAAATGGCATTTGTAGTTGGCTGACCTCTGAAAGGTGGGATAAACAGGTCAACTTTTGACTTTCTCATGGTTTCATGTTACTTTAAATTCGAGAAATAAAATTTTGTCTTATGCAGCCTAGAACAAAAAATACGCAATAGGTTTAGTTGGATATGTATATTAATGAGGAGCAAGTGTGGTTCAAGATTCTTCTCTAGTGGCACAGGTGTATCAGCATTTTGTATCATATTAATTAATTATATGTGATAGTGAATGATGGTTTGTTATACTATTTTAAGGTACATAGTTTTAAGACAAGGGAACCCAATATTGTCTTTCTTGTATCGTTTTGTTGGAGAAATCCTAAAAATGTTAAAGGGATGAGGATTATAATGGTTGGATACGTGCATCTTAAACACAAAGTGCAAAGAGCAAGGTTGTAAAAATCGATACTGAATCTTGTAGTATTGATGGTATGTATTGGAATTTGCAGCATCAAAAACAATGAAACACCATTGATACTGACCAGTATATGGTCAATAGGGTTCACACCAACATGGACTGCTAGGGCTGACGTGAACTGGTATGTACATTTTGGTATCCCAACACCTACATCGGTGCCAATTTTGTGTCGGGATCAAGGTCCGCTGAACTGGTATCGGGATCCGTATTGGTCGACAACCGATTTGGTATGGTATTGGTACAGACACATGGTACGCAATGGTGTATCGGTTCCAAACTGGCATGCCAATTTGTTTATTCAATTTTTTAAGTTTGAATTAATGGTAATCATTTTTTTAATTTTTTCAATGATTTTAAGTATGATTTGATATTTTTTTGTTGTTCTTTAATGTTTCTATCCTCCTGCTCCCTCTCCTCCTCCTCCTCCTCCTTTTCCTTTTCCTTTTCCTTCTTCCTCTTCTTTTATTGGGACTTGTATCGGTTGGTGGCCAGTTTGGTACTTACTGATTTGGTACCGTATCGACATACGGTACACAATGGCGTGCTGGTTTCGAACTGGCATGCCATTTTTTTTTCAATTTTTAAGGTTTGAATTATTGCTAATTTCTCCTCCTCCTCCTTCCTACTTCTTTTTCTTCTCCTTCTTCATACTTCTTCCTCTCCTTCTTCCTACTTCTTCTCCTTCTTCCTACTTCTTCTCCTTCTTTCTACTTCTTCTTCTTCTTCTTCTTCTCCTTTCTACTTCTCCTCCTCCTCCTCCCCCTCCTCCTCCTTTGTCTTTTGCTTCTCCTCCTCCTCCTCCTCCTTTGTCTTTTGCTTCTCCTCCTCCTCCTCCTCCTTCTACTCTGAACCGGTCTTTCACGGCTGAACTGACCGGGTTCCATGGCGGTTCGGCTAGATATGGCTCGAACTGGGCAGTTCGGGCTGGCTTGACGAGCCATGATCGGAATAGTGTAGTATCGAGCGGTTCGGGCTGGTTCGATGAGCCATGATTGGAATAGTGTAGGACCGATGGTATTGTCCCATTTTGGTGATTTTTAAATCCATGGAGAAGAATGTCAACTGTACGCTCATATCAAGATGGAACCTTCATATTTGAACCAATTCTTTTATTTAAAGATGGTTTTATATTGGGGATATTTATTGAACTAAAAATCATTGAGAAAAGCATTCAATCTTGGATGTTTGGATAACTAGTGGACACAAATGTGCTTTAAGCTCGTTTCATTGGGTTGTAAATGCAAAAAGTTATCAATGTGGTACTTTGGAGTACATTTCTTATTGTCAGAATTCAAACAATAACTCAAGTTTGGATCTAGTAATGGTGATATTTGAGAAAAAGTTGGCTTCTTTGGTAAGTGAACAACTATAAAGGGATAGGAGATATTGGTGTGAAAGCTTTTTATCCAAACTTTTTATTTCTTATCTTGTTTTTGGGGATTTTGGTTGGACATGTCCTAGGTGGTTGGTGCAAGGCTTAATAATTGTGGTTAAGTGTCTTTGGCTGAGTTTCCAATTTAATAAAGATTCCTCTCCTTCCCCTCCCCCTTCTTTGCCTCCCTTCCCCTTTTTCATGTAGAGGCTTTTGATGCCAACATATTGCACCTATTTAAATATTTAATTGTGGACAAATTTGCAAGTCAAATCATTTTGGTAGGTCAGGTGAGACTCGAACATTGTGAATGCAACTTTGCTTTGTAAATGATGAAATTAGATTGAATATATCATAAGTTGTGGCCTGACATGGTGGGGAGCAATGATTATATTTTCTTAAGTCTAATGCAACTAAGATTTTCTGAATATAGATTGTTATTATGTTTTTAGTAGTAGAAGGTCATCCAAGATCATCAGTATGCTAGTTTTTGGAATTAAAAGGGTGCACTTATAAATACAAATTTTGACCCATTGAAATTGGGTGTTCTTTGGCAAGGAGAGAGAATTTTGGGGCTCAAGTCACTCCCTTGAGTAGTAAGCTTCGAGTGAGGTATGTGAGGAAGTTTGAAGTCCGAGATAATTGTCTTGAGTCTTTCAAGTAAGAATTTTCTTGTATTTGGCGACTTCATTGGAAATTAAGCAATTAATTACCTTTTTATCAATAACATGATGGTTATGTGTGCTATTGATCATGAATATTACTCTTGTTTTGGCCTATATCTGATCATGATTCTTAAGGTAGGGAAATGTATGATAAGACTCGAGATCCATTCCAACCCCTAAGCCTTGGATCAATGGTGATCTACTCTAACCTATGTGACAATCAATTGCTCTCATATTGATTATAACCTTGAGAAAGTTGGATTTCACAATTTGAACTTTACTATTCCATTGCGACTCCTTCCATCTAGACTTGTTCATGGGTTAGGCAGCCTGCTTGGCCCTCTCAAGCCTGAAGCCTTTTGGGCGGGCTTGGGCCAAAGATTGAGGCTCGACATCTAGGATGGCTTGGAAATAGGCCGTTTAATAAACGAGTTGATCTCCAGCTTGGTGATTTAAGCCTAGCTGAGCCTTGCCTGATCCAAAATTTTTCTCGTATTGTTTGTTTATATTTGATGTATTTGTAGACTTAATTGACAAATGTTGTTGATATGTAAACTTACTGGGATAATAGATATGTTGTAAGTTGTCAGCAATATTTAGTTATTCATATTTAGCATTTTAAAAAATTAGAAAAATGGCTAGGAAGCTTGAGGCTCGACTTGAAGCCTGAAGCTCGAGTAAGGACTAGGCTTGGGCCTGGAAGGTAGGTTGGGCCAGGTCGGGCCGGCCGGGCTATGCCGGGCTCGGGTCTAAGTAAATTGTGTTGACCTTTGGGCCTGGCTTGAGCCCAACCAACTTGGTCTATGAATAGGTCTACTTCCACCCCAAGAAGGGATGTAATTTCTCCAAATACCCATTCGACAACACTTTGTCTTGCTAAAGAATGTTAATCTAAAGGTAATATAAAGATTGCCTTTTGTCCATGGCTAAACATTTTTACGGAAACATGCAAATTGCGGCAAAGTTTGTGTAAAGGCCTCAATGACTGTATAGATCTTGATAAAGAATTTCTACATTGGTTATCAGAGTAATACTCTTTTATGTGATTGTGCTTGGGATGTCTAAACAAAAGCATCTCTTAAATGATATTCTTAAGTTTAGGCTTTTTTGGAGGCTATTATAATTTAGCACTTTATGCATCATGTAAATTCCAGTTAAGTGGACTTTTCAAACTTTTCATGCTTGATTCTATTAAAGGTCTCAGATAAGTTTTAATTTTCTATGTGTGACATGGTCTGCTGTACGGTCTGTTGTACTGCCTTGTATCGGCTGGTACGGGGCGTATCGTACCATACCGGTAGAAATCGGTACGAAACATATCTTCAAGTCGATACAAGCCTCGTACTGCTTGTACCGAGGCGTACCGCCCTATATTGAGGAGTATCGAGGTGCGTACTGGTCCGTACCGAAGCGTATTGAGATGAAAATTGAGAAAAATGGTTACAGAGCTATTTTGGTAGATAGGTGTACGGTACCGTATCGCCAAGGTACCGATACGGTACTCGGTACTAAGATTGCGGACCTTGATTCGTGATGTCATGCTTCATGGAATTGAATTTTTATATCACTATGTAAATTTTGTACTTTGGAGAACTATAACATGTTTGTCTTTGATGTTGGCTTGTGGTTATTGTTTACCACATCTTATTGCAACAATTTAGTTGCTATGTTATCTTTTCTGCTAGTGTTTTTTATGCTGTTAATTATGCAATGTTATGTCTTGCAGTTATGCTGCTCCCATAAAGGTTGATATTGAATATACTAAAGGAAATCAAGCAAATAAGAAACCCGAGATCAAGGTATCTCTCATCCTATAACATTTACTTGCTTTATATAGTTTCTCTGGAAACTGCTTATATGTTTAATGTTTAGAGAGGTCTTGTAATTGGAAGATTGCCGATTATGCTCCGAAGTTGCCGTTGTGTTCTTAGTGGAAAGGATGAAGCTGAACTTGCAAAGCTTGGTTTGTCACCTACTGTGGTTTACCACATGTTTTTCTTTATAAATTACCCTTTCCCTGTCTCACGAGGATATACTAATAAAATTGTACTTGATCCTAGGTGAGTGTCCTCTTGATCCTGGCGGTTACTTTATCGTTAAAGGAACTGAGAAGGTATTTGATGGCTGCCATGCTTTTAACTCATTGTACAGTTTGTGCTTTGCTAGTTTGTAAACTTTTGTCATTAAGATGCTCTAATGAAATTGCATTCACATGTTCTAAGTGTACCAATTTATCACTATGAACACTTTGTAGCATGCACATCAACTCGTAAGACTTCTGGTTCTCTGCAAATTTTCCTTTTCTTTCTTCTTTATCAAAGCAGGTGTGCACATGCCCTTTACTTGTGTAGGGACCACTTAGATAAAATGTATTGTGCTCATCTCATCGCAATTCATTTACAGTTTTACACTAGGTTTGACCAAAAGAGGTCATGGCAACCTGACAGCCGAAATAAAAAGAGTACAATAAGATGGCCTCCAGCTGAAACCTATCAGTTTTAGCAAATTGATCGGTTTCAGCTGAAACTCAATACACTGATTTGTCATATAGAAATATTCTTACTCTTTAGTTCTTGCATTTGCCTTAAGCATAGTAAACTTATTATTTTGGTCGTTTGTGAATGCTGATGCTTTGAAATTCATCACATGTTAAAGAAAAAGGAGAGCGAGTCTTGAGTCATTAATAAACTAGCTTTACCTTTTAGCTTGGAAACTGGAGTTAGTATTTCTCAATAGCTAGGAAATTTTGGACACACCTAGAAGAATGATGAGTAGATTCAATAAACATGAGAAATTAATTATTTTCTTTCTATTAAAAGGAAAATCTTGTTCTACTTGTTCTGATGTGTTAGACCAGTGCTGTATAATAGTCATTGCATTACTTATTTTTGACATACTGTATTAAGTAATTATGGTTTTAATTTGTCCTTTATGGTATTTGATTATGAAATTAGCTATCATATTGGTAACTTCCTTATTATGGGCCATTATTTCTTTCATGTGCAATTTCTTCAGGAGCTTCAGAATTTGGAAGTCTGAGATTTTAACATTTGTTTATTTACCCTTTTCTTTTTAAACATTGATATTCTTTTTGTGGGCAGAGGCTCATGCTATTAAGC